>NC_087202.1:54868679-54908679 GCF_015104395.2 Macrobrachium nipponense | reverse complement strand
GGAAAGGTGAGTGTGAACTGATTGGAATGGGGTCGTTCGGCGGTATTTATTGTGTCCCAGGTGCTCTGTCTGATGGGCGCTGTGTTTTCATTGGCTGAACAGGATTAAGTCCCTGAGTCAAGCCGTTCTTGCAGAGGTAGAAGCTCGCGCTGCTCTTCGCGTGCGGACGCTGGAGACTGGGAGCGTAGTATTGGGCAGGGGTACCTGATTGGTCCGTTCGATCGGCTCTATGGTGCCGGCGGGCGGCGCCCTACGTGCCACTGTCGGAAGGAGTGCCGTCTCTTGAGTGGTGTTGAGGCTGGGTCTCTCCTTCCCGATGTGTAGGGCCTCTAAGAGGCGGAGGCGACGGTGGTCTGCCCGCCTTATCGATAATACCGAATATTAGGGAATAATGTCCTTCCGAGTTAATCCTTGTATTGTGGATGTTTTTTGCATGATTATGGATGGCGCCTTCCTGACGTGGCAGGATATCCTCTTGGAAAATCGCATCGTTGTCATACCGATGTAGTGCGCCGGGGCATTCCCGGACAGGGCATTTGTATTGGTAGACAACGTTAGTTTTCTTGAGAGGGTCTTGCATCACGTGGGGCTGGTTGTTTTTCATAATCAAGCCACTAGTCTTCTTGCTTTTATAGTAAATGATCAATTTCACTTTTTTCGCAGGGTCAGTGGGGAGCGTTCCTTTTGATGATGTTACGAAGGGCTCGCTCGTCCTCTTTGTATTTCTTGTGAAATACTCCCTTGTAAAAGAGAGTGATGTCTTCAAGGGCGGCGGGGCGAGGCTCCTGCTGGTACCACTTATCGATGTTTCTGCGAATGGCTTTTTCGATGTCCCGGTTGGAATACCCAGTTGTTAATTAGAACTTGGCAACATATAATAGTAACAATAAAATAATAAAGTAACAAAATAAAAATAATAAATAATAAAATAATGATATATAGTTATTATTATTATTATTATCATATTATTATTCTATCCTTATTGTTAATATTATTGTTATTATTATTATCATTGATTATTATTAATTTTTAATTTTTGTATTATTATTAGTTATACTATTATCTTTTATTATCTTTTATTTAATTTTTGAAAAAAAAAATTAATAATATATAATAATAACAAATAATAACACAATACTAAAATAATAATACAAATAAAATGAAAATATTAATAACAATGATCAAATAAAAAAATAAAAAGAAAATAATAAAAATAAAAATAATAATCATAATAAGATGAAAATAAAAAATCAATAAAAAATATGTATATAATAAAATAATAATAATAATAATAATAATAATAATAATAATAATAATAATAATAATAATAATAATAATAATAATAATAATAATAATAATAACAATCTGGAAGTTACTAACAGGTATCATCATTGTAAGGCGGTACAACTACCTAGAGTATACAAACACCATACCTGCCAACAGAGAGGCTGCAGGAGGAAGTGTAGGGGCAAAAAAGACCAGCTCCTGATAGACAAAATGGTAATGAAGAATAGTAAAGGAAGGAAAACCAACCTAAGCATGAAAAGCATTGGCTATAAGAAACCTTCGACATGATACAACACACATGGCTAATGGAATCCTTGAAATTATATGGGATGGAGGAAAAACCATCAGCTTCCTCAAAACTACAATGCGCAACTGGAATACAGTACAGAAGAAGACGGACTTGCCCTCCTGATTTAGTCCGTCACCTACTTCTGCATAAGAGACCCTTACCAAGGAATAATAAGATTCCAGACTTCGAATTTAACTTTAATCTGGAGAAACTCTACGGTTATTACAACGAATGTTTAACTACCGTTTCTGGCATCTGAATAAAATTGAAATATACTTTTATAGTTACATATTTTAGGCATACAAACCTTCGATGCATTGCTCGCCAGTTTCAGCAACAATAAGAAAACAATAATTAAGAAAATAGACCTATATAAAATACTAAAAATAAAAATAAAAATAAAATAAAGATAATAAAAAAGGAACATAAATAAGATAATAATAATGAAAAACAAAGTTGAAATCACTAAAAATGCAAATGAAAAAATAAAAATAATAAAAAATAAATAATAGAATAAATAATAATAGAAATAAAAATAAAATTATAAAAATATGAATACAATTAGAAAAATTATTATAAAATTTCAAAATATATATAATAAACATGAAAATATTATAATGATAAATAAAGTAATATCATTAATAATAATAATAATAATAATAATAATTAATAATAATAATAATAATAATAATAATAATAGTAGTAGTAGTAGTAGTAGTAGTAGTAGTAGTAGTAGTAGTAGTAGTAGTAATAATAATAATGATAATAATATATAAAACTATAAATAAAATTAGTAAAATGATAATAAAGAAATTTCAAAATAGAAATAATAAATATAAAAATATGAAAATAAAAAAGAAAATAATTATATGCATAATATAAAAATGAAAATAAGAAAGTAATAGTAATATATTGTAAATAAAAATACAATAATAAAAATAATATAAATATAAATAAAATTTAGGTAACAATACTACAAAATTGAAAATACTAATAATAATAATAATAATAATAATAATAATAATAATAATAATAATAATAATAATAATAATAATAATAATAATAATAATAATAATAATAATAATAATAACAAAATTATATAATGAAAATAAAGATAAATATCGTAAAATAATATGTAGTAATAATTCTCAAAATACAAATAACAAAAATAAAGTAAAAATATAAAATAATAACATTACTAAAATAACAAAAAAATACTAATGAAAATGAAAATAATAAAATAAAATAGCGGTACAACTACCTAGCGGATACAAACGCCATCCCCCAGCAAAAGGAAGGCTGCAGATGGAAGTGTAGGGACACAAAAGACCAGCTAAATTTTAATGAAGAATAGTAAGAGAAGGAAACCACGACATGGATTGAGTACAAGAAAGTCTTCGACATGATACCACACACATGGCTAATAGAATCCTTGAAATTATATGGGGCAGAGGAAAACACCATCAGCTTCCTCAAAAATACAATGCGTAACTGGAATACAGTATTTACAAGCTCTGGGATAAGACTAGGAGAGGTTAACATCAGGAGAGGGATCCTTCAAAGTGACGCACTGTTCCCACTACTCTTCGTAGTAGCCATGATTCCCATGACAAAAGTACTACAGAAGATGGATGCCGGGTACCAACTCAAGAAAGGAGGAAACATAATTAACCATCTGATGTTCACGGACGACATCAAGCTGTATGGTAAGGGCATCAAAGAAATATATACCTTAATCCTGTAAAAATTATATCTGGGGACATCAGGATGGAGTTTGGAATAGAAAAATGTGCCTTGGTCAAGATACAAACAGGCTAAATAACAAGGACTGAAGAAGATAAAATTACCAGATGGGCATAGCATCTAATACATAGATAAAACAGGATACAAATACCCGGGAATAATAGAAGGAGAGGATATAAAACACCAAGAGATGAAAGACACGATCAGCTAAGAATATATGCAAAGACTTAAAGCGATACTCAAGTCAAAACTCAACACAGGAAATATGATGAAAGCCATGAAAGCATGGACAGTACCACTAATCATATACAGCACAGAAGTGGAGTGGACGTAGGCTGAACTCCGCAGCATAGATAAAAAAACTAGGAAAAACATCACAATACATAAAGCACTACACCCAAGAGCAAATACAGACAGACTCTCCATAACACGAAACAAAGTAGGGAGAGGGATACTAAGCATAGAGGACTGTGACAACAACGAGAGCAGAGCACTGGTGCAAAGGACTGATAAACGTATACGAAGACCCAGAAATATACAGAGACAGGAGATTGACAAGCAGAACAAAGGAATGGCACAACAACAATGCACGGACAGTGCATGAGACATTCTAAAGAACTGGCCAGCGATGAAACATGGCAATGACCACAGAGGGGAGAACTCAAGAAGCAAACAGAAGGCATGCTAACTGCAACACAAGACCAGGCCCTAAGAACAAGATATGTCCAAAGAACGATAGATGGGAATAACATCTCACCAGCTGGGTATAGGGAGGATGGTTGTCTGGAGCGATGGAAATTGATTAGTGGACATCTCTTGCCTGCCTAGGGCACGCCCCCTTTTCATCAGGGCTGTGCATTGACGGCTGGCGCTTGGTGTATATGGCCGTTACATTCCTTAATATACTGGGGAAAGTGAATGTTACGATTCTGTTTGAGAAAGTAAGAGATGAAATGAAGATTGGTAGGGAAACAACATTATAGAAAGATATGGCAGTTTGTGCATGTGCAGTTCAAACACTTGCTATGAAACAGTTATGTGAGAACGTTGAAAGTAAAAGGAATACAGGAAAGGCCATGACAGCGTCGACAGAGAGCCTATATGGGGAGTTTGGGGGATGTACAGTACAAACGAATTAAAGTTTTAAAGACAGGAGCGAGGCAAATTAAAAGTTGCAGGTGGTGGAGCGCCTGGTTTGGTGCAGAATTATATTTAACACAGGTGCAGTGTTATGTCCCCTTGCCTGATTCACATAATGTGAAATAAGAGTAAGTGCCCAATGGTTAATGTTTGCAGATACGACAGTACTGATTGTGAACAATGAGGAGAAATTACAAAACCGAGTCGGAGAGTTTGAGAGTGTCACAGAGAAAAGGAATCTGAGAGTAAACGTAAGGAAGAGCTAGTTTATGTTGGTGAATGAAAAAAAGAGACAAATTGTTAATACGTAAGTGGAAGTAAAATATTGGATGAATTGTAGGACGATTGTGAAACGATAGAGAATGAATAAATTTTATCCTACCACCCAATGTTAGGGGACAAGAAATAATGTCGAAAAAATGCAGGCGTGTTTGTGCACGGGTGCGTTTAGGTGTGGAAAAGTAAAATATGCACAAATAAATACAAATCATCCTACGCATTATTAAGTATATATACATATGAAGAGAAAACGTAGAAAATCCACTAGGATGAAAGTGACAAAATTTAGCAAAGATCAAAGGTTTGATATGTATTAAGCCCGAAAATTTTCCATGCATAAATATGAGCTCTGACAGGCCACTAACTGTGAAACTACTGGAATGTTCAGACACAAGGACTTAATTCTTGGCTCGTATCATTGAGAGTTGCAAGATGACTCGACCGACAAACACTTATTTTTTTCATTTTTGGAACTATCCCCTTCCTACGCTATTTTTAACAGTATCGAAAAATAGTTCCATATCAGATTTACCTTTGGTTAATTCTCTCTTTCTCTCTTGAAGAGAAACTATGGTTCGCCTCTTTCTGAAAGGAATCTGTCTCTCTAGTCCCTACTTTTATAATGTCTAGTTAGGTATTACCACGCTTGGTAAAAATCTTTTTATCTTCTTTTAAAAATCCGCAGCGGTTTTGAATTGCAAATGCGTACAAGCGATTGGAGGTCTCAAAGCCAGAGAGAGAGAGAGAGAGAGAGAGAGAGAGAGAGAGAGAGAGAGAGAGAGAGAGAGAGAGAATCCATAGTCGGCGTTTCGATTCAGCAACAAAACGAAAATTAAGGTTCTCTCCCATAAAAAACAAAAAAACAAAAATCAGTCGAGATAAAAAATATGGTTCCTACCGAATTTTGATGACCGTCGTGAAAAGAACATGAAATTGAAAAGGAATTTATTTTGCTTGTTTTGGTTTTTAGTGGCTTCCTCTAATTATCGTCCCAGTGAATTTTTATTTGGGCTTGAAGAATTTTGACAGCCACTTCTCTTGGCTGTACTCTTTCATTTCTATTTTTTGCTGCATTGTCTTGCATCAGACGAAATCCGCACAACCCAGTTTTATTCCAATCATTTCAAATTTAGACATTTCTTTTTCCGACGGCAAACGCATCCGTGCAGACTCTCTTTCGATAACGACAGTTGTAGAAATAAATCAGACTTAAAGAACTAACTATATGCAATATTTTTTCAGCAGGTATTACAAAAACATTTAAACAGTCAACTACCCAAGAATTCTAGCGCAATAAAACCTTTGGATATTAACGATAATGGAGTAATTTAACTAATTATTTATTTTTAAACATGTACTTATATTTAATATATCTTTTTTTATTCAAACTACTCGATTTAATGTATATCAGTATTTTACACTGACAAGATTAGTAAGCGTAGTCAAGCAAGTAGAAAAGAAAATCCATATCTTAACTGTAAACCAGTCCACAGTCGACCTCTGCAGGTTGAATCATTAGAAATAAAAACAAAATACTATGATTCTAGTTATCCTGGCAAAGTATTTCAAACCTACTGCGCCGAAACTGAAATACATACGCATAACTGTATAATATGCAAATGTGTAATGTAATCAGCTATAACGTCAACTACTGTCTGATACCAAGCCCTCCTATCTACTTTCTGTATATGTCTTATACCAATAATATATTACCAAATATTTCTTTCCTTCTCTCTCTCCCTTTCTTTGTCTCTCTGTCTATGAACTAAAAATTCCCATTCCTTGAAATAAATAAAACAATTTGCACGCTCCCTCTCTCTCGCCTGATTAGGGTACTTCTCCCCTCCGTTACGTATCTATGCTAATTAAGAATCTAGCCCCGTTCTCTATCCCTTATTTCTGATCTGATTGCTCTCTCTCTCTCTCTCTCTCTCTCTCTCTCTCTCTCTCTCTCTCATCACACACACACACACACACACACACAGACACACACACACACACACACACTTAGGCTATAAATAAAATTGCTTTCTCTCCCTGTAACCCGTCTTTCAATTATCATAGATTTACAAACTGGTCTTAAAAACAAGCAATGTCTTTTCTGTAATACAAATCTTGTCTTTCGCAACAAAAAAATGTCAGATCATCTATTTTCTTTATACTGTACTCCAGCTATTAAGCTTTTTGATCATGAAACGTGATAACATCACCACCAGATCATAGTCTAACCTTACAAACCAATTAATTGTTACAATGCCTAACCTTATATATTTTTTTCTTTTTTGTCTACAGTCAAAAGTATCCAAGATTTTTAGTCCTCATTGAAATGTTTCAATTATATAAAAAAAAAAGCCTCTGGATGATCAAATACCTAAGGAGTATGTATTCAATGGTCACCATATTTTGCAGACTTTCAATTATTTCCTCATTGTTAGAGCAACTTAATTACCTCAATATTTCGCACTATTCAACGTTCTGAACCAGGCAAGCGCTCAGTACATTTACTTGGGTACGAACATTTCAATTATTGAGGAAACCTTTCTGTAAAAGGTTAGTACTTTGCTGTACAAACGCAAAAATAACGTAAGCTGTCGTAACGATCACTTCGAAACGTAAGCTGGCTTTTACCTTCTGCAAAAATCACTTCCATATTCGACTTAAAGATATAAATACATAATCACGTTGTGATATCATTATTGATTTGACTTGACATCGATTACTGAAGTAGTTGCAACGCCAGTTTACGTGTTTCCATCTACTGTGGTAATAATTTTGAATCGTAACTTATACATCATAAAATGTTTCTATATAGACAAACAGAGAGAGACACATACATAAAGAATCAGAAAACGTCACAGACAAAGAGACCCAGGTCTCTAAATAGCTCAGAACCTCAAACCTCATGTTAGAAAGGAAATAATAAAAGAAAGTGGGTGCAGAAATCGAATACTTCAGAAGTAAAAAGCTTCAGTAAGCAAAGTAGCCGTCCAATTCCCGCCCGTGTCTCGCAATGTAAATTAGAAAAATAAAACTTTAACAGCAACAATAATAACAGCTACAAATGCAGTATTGCTTAAATATTACTGGAGACATCAAAAACACTCATCAATACTCCTGGTCTTTCATTCTGATAGAATAGTTTTGTATGGTACTGGAGAGTAGCCACGAACTCCCTAACCCGCTTCATTGAGTGAATGACCATAGGAACATTGACTTTTAAGGACACTGCTTAGCTTAATGGTTCTCCAGGTATTGGCTTGAAATGACGGAATTTTCATACGGGACACACGGTATCAGAATCATGTAATACTGAACCTACTTATAAAAATTCTTTTAAATAATTTTTTAAAATCGCAAAATACTAGTTTTCACTTCATTTATTTTCTTGGGTAGGAATAGAGGCGAGTCAGGCGACATACCAAAAACATTGATAGTCCTGAAATCATTATTAAAAAATTACGAAAGATAGTTTCTGATTTTCCTTCATAATTCATATAAACCCCCCAAAAATTCATAAAGATATTTGACTTCCCACCTCAGCAGCAAATTAATATTCATCATATTAAAATTCAAAACTTTACTGACAGGTTACAACGACGAAAAAGGTAATATAAGGAAACGTTTCTGGGTACTTTTGTTCACAAAATACACCTCGGCAGTGCCTGTCAGTCTCCGAAATCTAGCCCTTCAGGCCGGGAACGGAGAGTCCCCAATCAAAAATACATTTTGGAGTCCCGGCGATGTTGCTTTCCTCGTGAGTGGAAGAGACAGTACTAATAATCATCGCCATTATCTTTACAAATGTTAAGGTGTCATGAGCATGACAATTTAAGTGAGAACCCTTTACCAGAGACCACCACCGAGTTTCCAGGCACCTGATCAAAAAGTAAATATCGACCCGGTGTTCCTCACATCTACGAGGCAAATATATTCCATTGACGGAAAAGAGGGGGAAATTTTGTATAAAAAAAGATTAACACAATAAATGAAGATATGAACATGATGCCAGTGATAAAAGAGCCATCCAAGCAAAATCGAATAACTGATCGTGTATGAAGTACTGAGGGGATGGAACGAAAAAGAGCATAAAACAAAAAGACTGATAAAGATTGATAAAGAAGGAGAATGAGGGATACGACCATGGATAACTGACAAGGCAGTCATGAGTTCACGCAAGCAGACAGATGCCCAGAAACGATGTGAAGGAAAAACAAAAAAAGTAAAGATGAAAGGAGTAAATGACAAATAAATGAGATACGGGGAAGAGAGAAGGAAAAATGCGAGACGGAATATAAAGTAAAATAAACCTGACTAAAAAAACCTTGTTCTGATAAAGCCCCAATATTACATTTTATTCTTTTTCCATTACCATAGATATTTGCCAGCCAACTTCCCATTTGAAATGAAATTCAATATGTAGCTTTACTGGAATCAATAAAAATTTATGTTACTATGTACCCGCATGTTAGATACTCGTTCATATTTATGCATATATATAAATATATATATATATATATATATATATATATATATATATACTATATATATATATTAGGTGTGTGTATGTATATGTGTGTGTGTGTGTGTGCGCGCGTATGAACGAGTATCTAACATGTGGGTACATAGTAACATGAATTTTCACTGAATCCAGTAAAGCTACATATTGAATTTCATTTCAACTGGGAAGTTGTCCGGCAAACACTCACATATATATATATATATATATATATATATATATATATATATATATATATATATATATATATATATATATATATAGTATATATATATATATATATATATATATATATATATATATATATATATATATATATCTATATATATATATTATATATATATATATATATATATATATATATATATATATATATATATATATATATATATATATATATATATATATAATATATATATATACTGTATATATATATATATATATATATCTATATATATATATATATATATATATATATATATATATATATATATATATAGTATATATATATATGTGTGTGTGTGTGTGTGTGTGTATGTGTGTTTATATATGTATATATATATATATATATATATATATATATATATATATATATATATATATATATATATAACATATATAATGTGTGTCTGTGTGTACGTGTGGGAATGAATATATACACACACATCGTCTCTAACAATACTGTTTGCCCACAGTTTTACTTACATTATTCAGAAACTCCCGGTTTAAAGTCCACTCCTAGTAAGTTTTAGTAAAGTATTTGACAATATTAAACGCATCATAATGAACACTACCTATACACAGTGATATTTTCACCTGGAATTGTACTGTCAAAGTCAGCTCTTTTTTTCCATTTTTTTTATTTATTTACTCAACTCAGAGGAAACTTATCTCTATATCACGGTTAATATTTATGAATGTTGCTTGATTTTTGCATGGTATTCTACTTTCTCTCTGACAATAATAATCTACTTGAATGTCTGTGCATAGACAATCATACGCGTGCATTCTTAGGTAGATGGGTGATTAGACAATCTTTTCCTAATATTCCAACCTTTGTTGTATAACAAATATCAAACGAAATTAATCAAACGGCAATGATACAATTATCCGCCTCCAATAAACATTGACACTCTCCTTCCAAGTCACCGACAGATGTAGTGTTTGAAATATAAGTGATGAAAGAAACAATGGAAATGAAGCATGCAACAACTTACGGTAAATGAATGCGGGAGTTCGATAATGCAACGAGAAAGGAGAGAAAATTTGCTTGCAAAAATATGAAGAAATTGATAGAGAGAGAGAGAGAGAGAGAGAGAGAGAGAGAGGAGAGAGAGAGAGAGAGAGAGTCGCGTCACTAAAAATGTTATTATATTGCGATTCAGAGCAAGAATCGCAGAGCTGACCATCAGGCCTTGCATTTTGGAAGACAATTATTTCCATATGAAAACTGACTAATAATATAAAACATTCTCGCTGAGTGTGTCTTGCAATTGGAACTTTAAAATTTCAAGGGAAGATGCAATGCATTACACCTTGAAACTATTATCCTTGCATTTTTAATACATTTTTTGTCTATCTATTAATTTATTAATTTATTTTCTTTTAAAATGCGAGATCTCTTCTATCTGTATTTCCCTTTACCTCCTCTTACTTCTTCCTGATCAACAACATATTCTTTAGAAGCTTGAATTTCAAATCAATGGCCCCTTAGTCTTCTCCCATATCAATAGGGTTCATCTTCTGAATAATAATAATAAGAATAATAATGATAATAATAATAATTATAATAATAATAATAATAATAATAATAATAATAATAATAATAATAATAATAATAATAATAATCTATTATATATTTGGCAATGTGTGTAAGTATGTTTGTATGTATGTATGTTTGGTATGGGCGCCCGGGCCGTCGGTCTGACGGACTGAGATTCGGAACGGAGATGGGTTTCCACCCCGGAAGGTCGAGACCTATGTTTGGGAGCCGGAAACCCCCGGGATCCCGGAGTCCCAAAATTTCTACTTCCCCCCCTCCGAAGGGTGAGAAGGGATTCCGTGAAACAGAGCTGGTGCTGTCCGTGAAATGGGGCTGGCTATGCTCGGAGGCTTAGTAACTTTACAAATTTATGTATACATATGACTTATCATTTAGAAAAGAATACTATAGGGTAAACATCACTGACATCAAAGAGGGTGGTTTTAGAAGGGGGTTGACAGAAAAAGAAAATGAGAAGGAGAGAAAATGAGAGAGAGTAAACCGGGTGTTAGGGAGAAGAAAGAAAGGGAGGGGGCAGGCGGAAGTGCGCGGGGCAAGGGTTGGGGGTCGTAGTTTAAGAACACAGTGATTGTTGGAGAGAGTAAGAGAAAGGAACGACAGGGAGAGGGAAAGAGAGAAAGAGATTAGATTATATATATATATATATATTATTATATATTATATATATATATATATATCATATATATATATATATATATATATATCTATATATATATATTATACATACTATACATATATATATATATATATATATATATATATATATATATATATATATATATATATATATATCTATATGTATATATCTATATATATATATATATATATATATATATATATATATATATATATATATATATATATATATATATATATATATATATGCTCAGGGTTACACGGACCAATCTAGCTGGGACCCGCCCGTAGGGTGGGTAACCAGCTAATAATAATAATAATAATAATAATAATAATAATAATAATAATAATAATAATAATAATAATCAGAGGCTTAAGGCCAAAGCACATAAGATCCAACGGTACATGAACAGGAATAAGGGATACCAACAGAACAAACTATTCGGAACCAACCAGAAAAGACTATACAGCCAACTAAGAGGGGAAGACAACCACCCAGAAATTCCTGAAGCCGAACCAAGTAAGAGACTCTGGGAAAACATATGGAGCAATCCGGTATCACACAACAAACATGCAACATGGCTCCAGGAAGTCAAGGAAGAGGAAACAGGGAGAATAAAACAAAGATTCACAGACATCACGACAGACACAGTCAGACACCAACTAAAGAAAATGCCAAACTGGAAAGCCCCAGGTCCCGATGAAGTCCATGGATACTGGCTCAAAAACTTCAAGGCCCTACACCCACGAATAGCAGAACAACTCCAGCATTGTATCTCAAATCACCATGCACCCAAATGGATGACCACAGGAAGAACATCCTTAGTACAAAAAGACAAGAGTAAGGGAAATATAGCCAGTAACTACAGGCCTATCACCTGCCTACCAATAATGTGGAAGTTACTAACAGGTATCATCAGTGAAAGGCTATACAACTACCTAGAGGAGACAAACACCATCCCCCACCAACAGAAAGGCTGCAGAAGGAAGTGTAGGGGCACAAAAGACCAGCTCCTGATAGACAAAATGGTAATGAAGAACAGTAGGAGAAGGAAAACCAACCTAAGCATGGCATGGATAGACTATAAGAAAGCCTTCGACATGATACCACACACATGGCTAATAGAATGCCTGAAAATATATGGGGCAGACGAAAATACCATCAGCTTCCTCAAAATACAATGCGCAACTGGAATACAATACTTACAAGCTCTGGAATAAGACTAGCAGAGGTTTAATATCAGGAGAGGGATCTTCCAGGGCGACTCACTGTCCCCACTACTCTTCGTAGTAGCCATGATTCCATGACAAAAGTACTACAGAAGATGGATGCCGGGTACCAACTCAAGAAAAGAGGCAACAGAATCAACCATCTGATGTTCATGGACGACATCAAGCTGTATGGTAAGAGCATCAAGGAAATAGATACCCTAATCCAGACTGTAAGAATTGTATCTGGGGACATCAGGATGGAGTTTGGAATAGAAAAAATGCGCCTTAGTCAACATACAAAAAGGCAAGTAACGAGAACTGAAGGGATAAAGCTACCAGATGGGAGCAACATCAAACACATAGATGAGACAGGATACAAATACCTGGGAATAATGGAAGGAGGAGATATAAAACACCAAGAGATGAAGGACACGATCAGGAAAGAATATATGCAGAGACTCAAGGCGATACTCAAGTCAAAACTCAACGCCGGAAATATGATAAAAGCCATAAACACATGGGCAGTGCCAGTAATCAGATACAGCGCAGGAATAGTCGAATGGACGAAGGCAGAACTCCGCAGCATAGATCAGAAAACCAGGAAACATATGACAATACACAAAGCACTACACCCAAGAGCAAATACGGACAGACTATACATAACACGAAAGGAAGGAGGGAGAGGACTACTAGTATAGAGGACTGCGTTAACATCGAAAACAGAGCACTGGGGCAATATCTAAAAACCAGTGAAGACGAGTGGCTAAAGAGTGCAGGTGGGAAAGAAGGACTAATAAAAGTAGACGAAGACCCAGAAATATAGAGAGCAGGAGAAAGACAGAAAGAACAGAGGACTGGCACAACAAACCAATGCACGGACAATACATGAGACAGACTAAAGAACTAGCCAGCGATGACAATTGGCAATGGCTACAGAGGGGAGAGCTAAAGAAGGAAACTGAAGGAATGATAGACAGCGGCACAATATCAGGCCCTAAGAACCAGATATGTTCAAAGTACGATAGACAGAAATAACATCTCTCCCATATGTAGGAAGTGCAATACGAAAAATGAAACCATAAACCACATAGCAAGTGAATGCCCGGCACTTGCACAGAACCAGTACAAAAAGAGGCATGATTCAGTGGCAAAAGCCCTCCACTGGAGCCTGTGCAAGAAACATCAGCTACCTGCAGTAATAAGTGGTACGAGCACCAACCTGAGGGAGTGATAGAAAACGATCAGGCAAAGATCCTCTGGACTATGGTATCAGAACGGATAGGGTGATACGTGCAAACAGACCAGACGTGACGTTGATTGACAAAGTCAAGAAGAAAGTATCACTCATTGATGTCGCAATACCATGGGACACCAGAGTTGAAGAAAAAGAGAGAGAAAAAATGGATAAGTATCAAGATCTGAAAATAGAAATAAGAAGGATATGGGATATGCCAGTGAAATCGTACCCATAATCATAGGAGCACTAGGCACGATCCCAAGATCCCTGAAAAGGAATCTAGAAAAACTAGAGGCTGAAGTAGCTCCAGGACTCATGCAGAAAGAGTGTGATCTAGAAACGGCACACATAGTAAGAAGATGATGGAATCCTAAGGAGGCAGGATGCAACCCGGAACCCCACACTATAAATACCACCCAGTCGAATTGGAGGACTGTGATAGAGCAAAAAAAAAAAAAAAAAAAAAATAATAATAATAATAATAATAATAATAATAATAATAATGTATTTTGATACAAAAAATAATTCTACTACAAACGTTGATAATGTAAATAATAGCAACTAATTCTAGAAAAAAAATATAAAGGTATATGTAGTCACCACAAGATTCTAAATATAGCTTCAGCTCTAAGTTCTAGGCTTCTACGGAATCCAGGAATCTCTAAGGGTGGCACTATTCCATTAGATTCTCTTACTTCGTAATGTTAAGGATTTAAAGGAAGTCCAGTAATCCCAACAAAGAAAAGAGGGAATGTGGGAGCTGGGAACGTGATGTGGAGCTATAATATATATTCTGGACACTGCTCTGTAAGGGAAAACCTAATTGATCTACAAAAATAATTAAAATCTGTCATCGAGTGACGCTGATAAGTAACGCTTGTCATCCGCAGGAGTACTACTGCTTGAGTGATTACCAATTAAGATTTTTTGCGGAATCAAAAGCAAGAAATTGGGAAAATGTTGAATCTCACGTCAACTTCACAGCTGGTACTGAAAACACAAGATGCGTCTGAAGAACCAAAATTAAGGTAAAACAATAACACCAGATATTTCGTAGCGGTCAAAATTGTACTTAACTCCTCTTCTTGATACGACTTTGTGCTCTCTCTCTCTCTCTCTCTCTCTCTCTCTCTCTCTCTCTCTCTCTCTCTCTGTGACGACCGATGGGCATGGTCCGTTAAAATCCTATTATGGCCTTTTTACCTTTGAATTTGGATACCTGGAGATTGTCGACTGTCATGGGTCGTAGCCAGGGTAGAATATAAACACAGCCTGGCAACAAAATCTCATAAAAGTTCATGGTATTAGAGAGATCAGCATGTTCGAGACCAACCCCACCATCTCTAAGGTGAATATGCTATAGTAATATAATATATATATATATATATATATATATATATATATATATATATATATATATATATGTATATGTATATAACAGGATCTCACTTAAACAGATTGATATTTAATGGAATTTCATAAAAAAGGTTACAAAAAATTACAAAAACTTCTTGATACTAGTAACTTATTTTAATAAAGTCTCCGTTAAAAACCATCCTCTTTAAATGAGATACGTTATTAATTGCATTAATGCACAGAGCAATAGTTCAAGTGATCAAGTTGAACATATAGTATATACATACATTATATAATAGATATATATATATCTATATATATATATATATATATATATATATATATATATATATATATATATATACATATATAAATATAATGTATATATATACACGTACACACAAATAGCCACATGAAAGGCGAAATATTAAAGACCAGGTACCAAGCGCAATACACGTACCTGGTACCTGGTCTTTAATTTTTCACCTTTCATGTGGCTATTTACGCAGATATTTGCCACATGCTGTTTGGTAACTTATTGAACATATATATGTGTTGTAAGTATGTATGTATTTATGCATATATATATATATATATATATATATATATATATATATATATATATATATATATATATATATATATATATATATATATATATATATATATATATACATACATACATACATACATACATATATATATATATATATATATATATATATATATATATATATATATATATATGTATGTATGTATGTATGTATGTATGTATACGTGTGTGTGAGTTGTAAACAGCATTTCTTCCCGGAAATATTCAAGAACTCCCGCAGCCACAATGGTAATTAGGCTCAATGTAAAGGGTTCGTGGAAGATTTTGAAGAGTTACTCCAAAACTGAAAGTCTGAGATTAATAATTCTTTATTCTCTTACACTAAAAACGAAAACAAGAAAGAAAATTTTAAACCAGTGCGCAACAAACGCGAAGAATAAATAATTACAACAATTCAAAACCGCAGTTTTATAAAATCGAATGAATATAACTGAGGGCTACAAGTGTTAAACCGTAAGCGTGGAACAGCCTTTTTTAAAAACACGTTAGCAAGGTTTCTCGATAATATTACGCAATAATACTGGTTGATTATTCCAATATCTAATAAGTACGATGGAAATGGAAGTGCGGGGTAGAAGGAAGAGCGGAAGACCAAGAAAGAGATGGCGTGATTGTGTAGGGGCAGATATGGTATTAAAAGATATTAATGAGAACGATGCACAGGACAGAAATCGATGAAGACGACTCATTCACAACGGCGACATCATATAAAATGGGTTAAAGCTGGGAAAAAGAAGAACACGTACTAGAGTGTTATGTATTCCGTCCTAAACACAAACGACTTATATAAATAAGTCGGTTTTAAAGAATAATATAACGCCTTATTTCTTCTCTTACTTGGAAAGCCATTCCCCTGTTCACGCACAACCTCTTCAAACAGGTTCCTTGTTGTTAACATCGAGCCACTCAAGTTTTATAGCTCAACTACAAAGCGGAGCAACGTTTGGCAACAAAGGGACACGAGTGCGTCTACGTCGAGTGTGAACTCTAATTAAACATCAGTACAAAAGTACGTCAGCATAAATGTCACACACCTCTCTCGTTGTTTTGGCATAATAATTAGTGCAGCCCTGCCCTGAAATTTCTTTCGGCTTTCCTACTTGTTACGCTGGCTGTTTGAAACCTCGCTACATTTAAATGTTGATAAAAAAAATTGCCAATATTACTATGTATAAGTGATTTGCTTATTGTCACGCTAAAACTCACTTAATGCTTACTAATGCACCTGGGATAATAAAATGATTGTTCTAACAGAATATATAAAATACATATTTGTCCATACAGACTCGTCATCAGGAAATATGTACATCGTACGAATTTCAATATGAATGCGTGCCCATGTCCACCCTTACATACGGCCCTTGGGGGAATAAGAAATATTTCACGTGAATAATTCCAGTGATTTCATGTTACGGTGATATTCATTATGGCCGAACTGCTCATCAGCATATGAAAGCGATTTTAGACGAGGAAGGAGACTTGAAAGAAGGAAGGAGACTAGAAAGACTTGCATAATTTTCTGTTCCTTAAGGGAGAAGGACGCAAAGGGGAAGCGCAAGCACTCCGAGGGGAAGGGTTCGGCCGATACGTCAGCAAGGGTGTATGGAGAGGTAATACTCCAGAGGTTAATAACGAGAGTTGCCTTGGGCGCTGAGGAGGAGTCCGATTATTGCCATCAAAGGAGCCGATGATGTGGAAAGGTTATATGAGGTTTTTGCCAACAACCGTCAAATACTAATCTTGTAATGACGAACAAGAAAAATAGCGCGGACGTCTTATAACGATAGGCCGCGTAATATGACCAACCTATGATTTCTGTGCAGAATAATTTGTTCTAATTACAGCTCTTATGAAAATCAGATAACACTTACAACTTTATATCTTGCCTGTGAGGATGGTGAGATGGATGTAGTTCTAATAAACAATATGCAATAAGCAATTTATTTAGATAATATCGACCAAAAGGTTGTAAGTTATATGTCGGAAAATGCTTATATTCCTCCTACTATGAGATTCAGGGCCTCTGTAACACGGTTTTTTCGCAATAACTTTTTATCTATGCATTTCATAAATATAACGCTTATTCAGAATACATATTATATCAACACATAAATTTTGAGTGTATTCTGCATTACGTAGGTTGAATAAATTTGGTACTTATAATGTAAAAGTGACCTTTTTTGAAGACGGGCCAACTTACTCAGAGAATAGGTTTCGAACGCACTCGTTACGTAACTTATGACAGCATTTCTTCCCTCTTTCTCGATGGATGATTGGCTATACGTAACGAAGGCTAAACCTCTGGCAACAATGACATACAAATTTAAATACAAGCAAAGCAGTACACCTTTATGAACTCTGGAACCTCTCCACTGATAATTGTCATAATGAACAAACCAACAAAATATGTTAATGAATACAAAAACACTTCGATTATTAGTCTAACTCCCAAAATAAGTTTCCAAAGAAATTACAGTCTACTTTATAGGTTACAATCAGATTGGCAAGATGTAGGGAATAGTTGGTAATTTTCAAAAACATAGTAGACAAGCTTGATTTGATAACTGCTATATCCAATGTCAAGCAATTTTTATTTATTGGCTATCTACCTATTTACTGAAAAAAAATAGCCGGTACCGTATATTGGCTTTAAACCTTCACCAATAATTATCGTCAGAATGGTGACTTCATGAGGCTCCACCCACTTTCGCCTCGTTATAATTCAGGATAACACTGAAGGCTACCATGGGCATTGTTGGATTAGAAAATTTAACTTCTGGCTATAAAAACTAATTTCTCGAGTAGTTGTAAGAAGTGCTAAATGATCCTCAAGGATCCCAGCAGTTGGCCTAAACGTTTAATTCATATATATTACTGCTATACTGTTGCGACACTAATGCTACAGTAGTATTACCACGCTAGCACTGATACCCCACCCACATCTATGTATCGTTCCGCCATTCATAAAGTCTTTAGGTTTCAGAGCCGTTGGAATTTCAGTCTGGTGGATGGGCGGGGCAACATTTAGTCAAAAGGTGTTTGTTTACCTTGCTTACGTAATGAATGTTTTTCGACTCTTGGCTCGTAATCATTGGCCATGGCGTCGGCTAGATCATTTTTACTCTATAAAAATTAAAACTATCGGGTTTAGGTTATTGATAATGCTGACAAAATTTGTGTGTGGTTGTAAAATATACATATGTCAACTTTCAGCTACATCCGATGCTTTGACAAGGAGCAAAGTAAAAAAAACCGTGATACAGAGACCCTGAATCTCATAGTAGGAAACTATTAATATTAAGAAAAAAGGTAAACACAAGATGACGGCGTAGAAACAGTGTTGCCACACTCTCGGATTGGAATTATCTTACTGGCTCCTCAAAATTATTGGTTTCTCAGTAAAAATATCGTACAAAATTGTAGATTTTATCGTAATTATTATCTTACACTGTTTCTGATATTTAACACATTTTTATCATTTGTCAAAATAATGAATATTTGTATGATTACTTTGTAGTCATTAATTTCTTGCAATTTACATAATTAAGAAAAAAATACAAATGAAACATTTCTCTATACAAAAACGAAAAAAATGAAATTATGAATAATTAGTTAATGTTATGAACAATTGTTAAGACAAATTACTACTATATTGTATTAACACTGTGGTAAAAAAAAGTATAGAGCTTAGAACATCACTTCTCTCCATAATGTAAACTAAATTGATAAGGAATTAACACGAAGATATGTGAGTTGACCGGTCCACTCATATATATCTTTAAACACCCCAAAACATCGAAAATCAAAATAGCATCAATGAGTAGTAATTTAATACATATATCATTAAACATGACTGGTACTGATACCTATCCTATAATAAAGAAATTAATAACAATAATAATTGTAAAGTATATCTTTAAGAATCTTCTTCCAAATCAAATTCATGTTCTCTGATGTTCTGGAATAACTGTGAAAGATTATTTATTCTGGAAAACATCATTTACAGGAGTAAAATGAAGATATGACCCTCCTGAACCTTTGATGCAACTAGCAAAGAGAAGAGCCCCATTAACTGTCCTTGTTTTCAGTCTGTTTCTTTGTTTAGTTTTAAGACGTTTAACTTTACTGAACACTCGTTTGCATTCAGCATTAGAGTGCAGCAACCAAAGAGCAGTTAGAGCAAAATTGGCTAGGTCTGAAAAACTAGACTCTTTTTTTTTCCACCTGTCCAGGGCGTCACGCCAGGAGGACTGACCCGGTCTCCTCCCCATTAGAGGAACGCCTGTACTGGGACCCAGGGCGGCCATCGTCCAACCGTACCGGGACACGTGGTGGGCCTGGCCCGCCTGGCCCGCACGTCCCGGGATACGTGGCGGGCCTGGCCCACCCGTCACGGGATAAGTGACAGACATTGCCCGCCTGTCCCAAGACCCGTGGCGGGGCTGGTCCACCCGTCCTGGGACAAGTGGCAGACATCGCCCCCCCGTCCCAGAACCTATTACGGGGCCAACTTGCCCGTCCCAAGATATATAGAGGACATCGCCTGCCCGTCCCAGGACCCAGGGGCGGGCCCAGCCCATCGGTCCCGGGACATGTGTTGGACATGACCAGCCTGTCCCGGGACCCGGGCCCGCCCGTCCCAGGACCCAGGGCATGCCTGGCCCACCCATCCCGGGACCGGGGAAGGCAGTGCCCGCCCGTCCAGAGACACGTAGCAGACATAGACCGCCCGTCCAGGGACATGTGGCGGACATCGCCAGCCTGTCCTGGGACCCGGAGCAGACCCTACCTACCCATCCCGGAACATGTGGCAGACTTTGCCCGCCCTCCCACCCCTGGAGCCGGGGCACGCCCAGCCCGCCCATCCAGGACACACGGCGGACATCGCCCAACCATTCCATGACACGGAGCAGGCCCTAAACGCCCGTGCCAGGGCACGTGGCAGACATCGCCGAGCCCCCCCATCCCAGGACATGTGGCTGACATCACCCCCCCGTACCAGGAACCGGGGGAGGCCCAGAACACATAGCAGACATCACCCGCCCGTCCCAGGACACGCGGTAGACATCGCCCACCCATCCTTGGACATGTGGCGGACATCGCCTGGCCATCCTGGGAACCAGAGTGGGCCTGGCTTGCCCGTCCTGGGACATGTGGTGGACATCGCCCTCCGTCCCGCCCATCCCGGGACACGGGGCAGACATCGCCCGCAGGTCTCGGGAACCAGGGCAGGCCCAGCCCGCCCGTCCCGGGACATGGGGTGGACATCGCCCACCCATCCCACCCATCCAGGGAGATGGGACAGGCCCGGCCCACCTGTCCCAAGACACGCGTCAGACATTGCCCGCCCAGCCTGCCCGTCCCAGGACACGTGGCGGACATCATCCTACTATCCTGGGACCCGGGGAGCCCGGTCCACCTGTCCCATGACTCGTGGCGGACATTGCCTACCCAACCCTGTACCCGTGGCGGACATCACCCACCCATTCCGGGACACGTGGCATACATCGCCTGCCCGTCCTAGGAGACGTGGCGGACATCGCCCGCCAGTCCCGGGACCCGGGGTGGGCGAGGCCCTTCCGTCCCGGGACTCGTGGCGGACATCGCCTGCCCGTCCCGGGGCCCGTAGCAGACATCACCCGCTCATCCTGGGACACGTAGTGGACATTGCCCACCTGTCCTATGACCAGGGGCGGGTCCTGAACGCCCTTCCCGGGACATCACCTAGCCCGTCCATCCCGTGACACGTGGTGGACGTCGCCTCCCATCCCGGAACCCAGGGCAGTCCAGGCCTGCCCATCCCGGAACATGTAGCAGACATCGCCCGCCCATCACAGGACACATGGCGGACATCGCCTGCCCCTCTAGGGACCTGGGGCATCCCAGCCCGACCGTTCCGAGACACATGGCAGACATCACCCACCCGCCCTGGGACACGTGGGGACCCAGCCCGCCCATCCCAGAACCCATGGCGGACATCGCCTGCCCGTCATGGGACACGTGGTGGACACCGCGCGCCCGTCCCGGGAAAAGTTGTGTACATCGCCCACCTGTCCCGGGACATGTGGCGGACATCGCTCACCAGTCCCGGTACCCGGGTCCGCCTGTCCCAGGACTCTCGGTGGACATAGGCCACCCATCCCAGGACCCATGAGGGACATTGCCCGCCTGTCCCAGGAGCCGGGGCGGTCACGGCCCACCAGTCCTGGGACATGTGGCAGATATTGCCAGCCCGCCCCAGGACCCGGGGAGGGCCTGGCCCACCCGTCCCGATAACATGGCGGACATCGCCCGCCCGTCCTGCCCATCCCGGGACTTGGAAGACATCGCCCGCCTGTCCCGTCTGTTCCGGGACATGCGGCATACATCGCCCGGCTGTCTCGGGAGCCGGGGCAGGCCCTGTCCGCATGTCCTGGGACATGTGGCGGACATTGCTTACCCATCCCGAGAGCCTGAGCGGGCCCGGCTCGCCCGTCCTGGGACATGCGGTGGACAATGCCCGTCCATCCCGGGACAAGTGGCAGGCCTGGCCCATCCATCCTGGGACACGGGGCGGACATCGCCTCCCCGTCCCGGGACATGGGGCAGACATCGCCTGCCTGTCCCGGGAGCCAGGGTAGGCCCGGCCCGCCCGTCCCAGGACATGTGGCGGACATCGCCCGCCCGTCCCGGGACACAGGGCAGACATCGCCCGCCCGTCCCACCCATCCTGGGACATGGGACGGACATTGCCTGCCTGTCCTGGTAGCCGGGGCAGGCCAGGCCCGCTAGTCCCAGGACACAGGGCGGACGTTGCCTGCCCATCCCAGGAGCCAGGGCCCCGCCCGGCCCGCCCATCCCAGAACATGCGGCGGACATCACCCGCTCGTCCTGGGACCCGGGGCGGGCCTCATCCGCCAGTCCCTGCAGAAAGCAATGCCTATACTATTCTTTAGAACCAGAATATGCTACTGAATTCTTTCAATTCTCTTGGGGCTTCTCTGAATCCTTTAGTTCTTGTCCTGGTACTCTGCAAATCCTACTGAATCCTCTTCTTCTTCTCCTGGCACCTCCACGAATCCTCCTCAGTTCTCTCAATTCTCCGGGGCTTTTCTGAAGCCTGGTTCTTCTCCCGGCAACTCCACAAATCCCCTCATTTTCTTCACAGTTTTTATAATCCTCCCCTTTCCTTTCCTTTCCAGGAATCAATAAAACATTTTAACATTTATTTCCGTTCCAGTTCAATTTCCTTCAAAGATTAACAAAGCAAAATTATTACAAAATAAACATTATAGTTTCAATACAACAAAATTTTCACATCTGATCTATCTTCGTGAGGCCAGTGCAGTCTTCATCGCACTATTCCTTGAAGATGGACAGCTGCTTCTGCAGTTTCCAGGTGTCCTCCTCTAGGCGTCTTTATTTCTCATGGAGGTTCTTCAGGTCGCACACCAATTTCTCCTTCGCTCCTCGCAGTTGTCGAACCTCATCTTCCAGCTGGTCGTTCCGTTCGTCCTGGACACAGGCCCTCCTCTCCAGCAACTCCAGGCGACGAGCGAAACTTCACACTGGAATCCACAATTTTCCTTCGAGAGGTCTTCTACTTCCCTCTGCAGGCACTGGAACCTCAACTCGAGATCTTTCCTCTCGGATTCCCGCTTTTCGGTCGCGTCTTTTTGTTCCTGGATGAGCCTTGCCATCCGCGCTGCTTCTGCCAACTTAAGGTGCAGGTGTTTCTCCTTCTGTCGTAGGAGTTTCTCGAGTCTCTCAAGCAGGCAGTTTGCCTCTGCCAACTGTGCAATCACACCCTTTATCCTCTCACATAGGCCATCGTTTCTCTGCCCGATTACTTTCGTGTTGTCTTCAGCTGCTGATTTTCTTCTACCATCTTGAGGATCTTGTCTTCCAGCTGGCGTTTCTCCCTCTTCTCTTTATCGTTCCAGCTTCGAGCGAGGGGGCCTTGTCTTGCCAGGCTTGCTGTTGCAACACCTTCTGAGTGATATGGTTGGCACGAGTGCGTTCTACCCTTTCGCCCGCATTCTGCATCTCTTCATAGTAGTCGAGCCTCTGTTGCACCTGAAGAATTGTCCTATCCAAGTCCACCCGCTGCTCTCTCTGGCACTGGTTGGCGTCTCGCAAGGCGGCAATTCTCTCGTTCAGTTCCTTTTCCTTGGCCTGTTCAGCTCCATCATCATCAACCAGGAGAGAAATTTCACCAGCGAATAGGTAGCCACAGCAAACAAGATGACTGATCTTCCGTATTTCGAACATCTGGACAACAACGTCCCAACAACAGCTGCTGCAAAGGCCAGGTAAGGCCACATTCTCTTCAAACTGAAATCCATATCTGAAGTATCCAGTTCATATAATCTCTTTCTCTCTCGATTTGTCGTTGATTCTCTATATTCCACGAGAGATATTTTGATTTATCAAAATATAGCAGGAGTGATTCTGAAAGATTTTTAATTATGTCTTGTCTCTTGGTGTTATAAATTACTGAAATCTCTCTCTCTCTCTCTCTCTCTCTCTCTCTCTCTCTCTCTCTCTCTCTCTCTCTCTCTCTCTCTCTCTCTCTCTCAAGTTTGTAAGAACATTAGGGATTTTTTCAGTCCGTATCTCTTTCTGTATGCTCTCTCTCTCTCTCCCCGTGCGGGTTTTTTTTACTCATCTATGGCAATAAATTCGGGGATTTTCCTTTTTTATTTTGTCCTTTATGATTCTTCTCTCTCTCAATCGTCTCTCTCTCTCTCTCTCTCTCTCTCTCTCTCTCTCTCTCTCTCTCTCTCTCTCTCATCTTGCCCCTAAGGTCTGGAATTCTTCATTTGTTCCTTCATTTAGGTTTAAGGCTTTGCATTAGATATAAGTTGAGAGAGAGAGAGAGAGAGAGGACTGTATCTTTGTGTAGAAAAACGGTGTCTTGGTATATTTACATATGACAGTGCATGTGAAATGACTCTGTCTGGAATAGGAAAGCTAATGTGTGCGTACCATTCTTCGTGAATAATGGTCCCATTGAGGTTTTTATTAATATTATTCCGTCCATCTAAGTTTATATATATATATATATATATATATATATATATATATATATATATATATATATATATATATATATATATACATCGAGCTACAAATGTCCTTTAATATCTAATACACTCTACCTCGGAATTAATATATTTTCAGATATGCTTAACCGAAGGGGAATTTTTATTAGGCGATAATAGAATTGTCGGCGCCCAGGAGCGAACCAAGGACACCATACAAATCCAGGAACGTCAGTGAAGCTTTTACCCACTCCACCACCGGAAGAGATTATAAGTTAATGCCGTCTCTCACCCTCAAATACCTTTCGCGCTCAGGTATTCGCTGATTTGGAGCCAGCATTAACCCACCTCGACCTCGGTAGTGTTGTAGTGCTTATGTCAGCACGTAGCCATTAATATAAGTCATATCACATTACCGTGATTCATATACATACATCGAGCTACAAATGTCCTTTAATATCTAATTCACTCTACCTCGGAATTAATATATTTTTTTCACATATACTTAACCGAAGGGGAATTTTTATTAGGCGATAATAGAATTGTCGGCGCCCAGGCGCGACCCCAGGACACCATACAAATCCAGGAGCGTCAGTGAAGCTTTTACCCACTCCACCACCGCAAGAGGCTATAATTTAATGCCGTCTCTCGCCTTCAAATACCTTTTGCGCTCAGGTATTTTGCTGATTTTGGACGCCATCATTAACCCACCTCGACCATCGGTAGTGTTGTAGTGCTTATGACAGCACGTAGCCAGTAATATAAGTCATATCACATTACCGTGATTCATATACATACATTGAGCTACAAATGTCCTTTAATATCTAATTCACTCCACCTCGGAATTAATATATTTTCTTATATGCTTAACCGAAGGGGAATTTTTATCAGCGAATCAGCGAATACCTGAGCGCGAAAGGCATTTGAGGGTGAGAGACGGCATCAACTTATAGCCTCTTGCGGTGGTGGATTGGGTAAAAGCTTCACTGACGTTCCTGGATTTGTATGGTGTCCTGGGTTCGCTCCTGGGCGCCGACAATTCTATTATGCCTAATAAAAATTCCCCTTTGGTTAAGCATATATGAAAATATATTAATTCCTAGGTAGAGTGACAGCCCTTACGAAAGCATACCGCGCATGCGCAAGTGTGTGCACGTGTGTGTAATATACGTGATGTTGCAACATTACCAAGAGAGAGAGAGAGAGAGAGAGAGAGAGAGAGAGAGAGACAGACAGACAGACAGACAGACAGAGAGCGAGAGAGAGAAAATGGCGACAGTTGTTAATGATGATGTTTTTCAGGATTACAAACAATGGCCGGGTAGTTTTTCTTCTTCTTTTTTCGATATTGCTTATTCAGGAACCTTTTTCTCCTTAAAGGAAATAGTGGTGGCCACAGCTATGAGTGAAAATAAAGAAATGACGGTCTGTTCCCTCTGAACAGACCATGGTACCGACGAAGATAGGGCGGCTATTTACCGCTATCTATACTATGGTGCCTCCACTTGTATGAATTTGAATCGAAATTTATTCTTGTCAATCGAAATGTGTGTGGTGTGATGGGGTGAACAGCAGTTTTCTAAACGTGTGTGTGTGTGTGTGTGTGTGCGTGTGTCTCCATGAATTGTGTAGACAGCATGCCTGGCAGAATAGTTCCGCCTGTCTGAGCATACCGCGACATGACATCACGCATAACAGATGAGCCGCACATAAATGGCCGCGCCCACGGTGCAATAGAAAATTGGTTGTAAAATATAAGAAAACGGCCCTTTCCAAAAAAAATTTTCACCGGGGTACTTAAATGGAATAATACTAAATATGGAACATCTGAAATGCAACCAGAAGTTCACCTTTAAGGTCCGGACCGTGGGGAGATTGTCCATTTGAGTTAGAACCGAAGGAGAAAATGTGACTCTACTTATCAATTTATCTATTCAGTTGAAATAACAATAAACTCCTTGATGACTCAACTGCATCACGGGAAAAATAAATCATAGCTAGTACCGAAATATGCCCAAACAGGGTAATTGGACATGAGACTATGCAAATCTTAAGCAAGAATACTACATAGGGATTTACTTAAACAATTGAGAAATAATAATAATAATAATAATAATAATAATAATAATAATAATAAAATAATAATAATAATAATAATAATAATAATAATAATAATAATAACCAAATATAAAAATATTCTTAATACCGAGTTCTATTCATTAAGTAAATGAAGAAACAAACCCAGTCGTCAAACTTGATTATAATTCACTTATACAACCAATTTTAACATTAAAGTTATATGAGGATCAAAATTGGGATATGAGTATATATTCGCTCATTTTCCAGAAGAGTGTCTTAACTCGAAAATTGTTATATTTCGGGAGAAGCAATCTAAAGTTGAAATTCTCTATACTTTGTCCATTTATATTTAGATGATTCTTTTACTTTGCTGTTTTAATGACAAATACAAATAAGAAGTTTTTACCACAATATGGAATAAAGAAGAGGCTATCTGCTGGTATCAATAGCTCAAAACACAGTTTTTGAGTTGTGTCACTTCTGGCAAATGAGCGATGGTCCGACTGACAGTTCTACTTTTTACACGTGAACGTTCACCCTTCTAACAGTTGTGGGGGTGAACTGACAGGTATTACTGTCCCTTTTATCCAGGTATTACTATGGCAACTATCCCTTTGATCCAGGTATTATTGTAGTTACTGTCCCAATTATTCAGTGGTCTGTGGTGACACTCCCTTTCATCCAGGTATTACTGTGCTGTCTGTCACCTTTAACCAGGTATTAATGTGGTGACTGTCCAGGTATTCCTATGCTGTCCCTCCCTTTTATCCAGGTATTACTGTGGTGACAGTCCTTTTATCTAGGTATTACTGTGAAGACTGTCCCCTTTATCCAGGTAATACTGTGAAGACCGTCCCTTTTATCCAGTTATTACTGTAAAGAATGTCTCTTTATCAAGGTATTTCTGTGCTACAATTAACGAGGAAATTTGTATTTGAACGAATTGAAAAAAAAAAAAAGATGCCTTATATCTAGCACGTCGGGCTTCGCCAAAATGCACGTTTTTTCTTATATAATAATCCCCCCCCCCCCTTTTATATGAAAAGCCGGGTATTTGGGTGGGTGAAAAATCATTGACTTACTTCACCTATCTAGGGATCCCACCCAGGATGCAGGGTGGATTCGCTCTATTGAGCGTCCCCCCAACCAACTCTAATTTATGGAACTGTGAATTAAAATAACAGCGTAGCAACCCAATGTAACCAAGTCAAAGGCACATAAGGCCTTACATAGCCAGACTTTTTTGCCGCCTCCTAGACTGCAACTTAACACAACTTTGACACTTAACATTAAAAATTATTGGCTGGGAATCTTCCCTTACCTAACCTAACCTAAACCTTAGGTATCAGGTCATAGCCTGGTAGACCACTAACATAAGCCTAAGTTACCAGGTCCTTACTTGGCTAGTGCACGCTGCACTTTAATACCCTTCATTAAAGTATCATGGACCATTTAAAACATATCCTTGTATCACCCCCCCCCGCCCACCACCCCCCCAAAAAAAAGTGTACCCTTTTCAGAATCAGAACCTACAGATACAGGTTGCTGTGGCAATGTTAGAATACTTCCTTGTATGCCTATTTCGCTCTTGTATTTTCACCCACCTAAAATACCTTTACACTGATCATTTGTTCCCGAAACGAATATGAGGTAAAAAAAACTGCATAGAAAAACATCACCTGCCATAGTCTAGCTCGCCGCGGAATAGTTATATAGATCTACCAATACGTTTCCATTCACAAGCCAACTGGTGTCCAGTAAAATATAAATGAATTGATTTCTACCATACCCGTATCCTTCAGTTGTAAAATTGCTGCAGGAACTTAAGCGAAATTACTTGGTCTTGAAGACAATCAACAAACCATCTTGTATATAAAATCCCTTCAGTTTACGTTCTCAGATCAATCTGCTGATATTATATAAGTAGAAAGTTATCTTGACCTCTTTCATACACTATTAGATAAAATTACTGACGTTAATAGTTGTAAAACAAGAGTCTCTTTATAATGAAAGTTTGCTTCGTCACCGACGTCAGGCGGACGACCCACAAAACGGCCGAAACCGAAAGACTTCTGTTGAAATGCCATAGATGTAAACACACTTACAGGTGAAGCTTCTATATTATTATGTGACGAAAAATCATTTACAGTAAAATATAAAAAGATACATTACTTTCTGGTAGTGTTATTAAAATGAATTTGCGCTGGACTCGTCATTCAGAAATCCCATGTATACTGTAAAGAAGTGTGACAGGATGGTATGCCTCGGCCACCGATCGAGTGTGTAACAATTTTTGAACGTTCTGTGAATTATCAGAAAATGCCTATTTCAACTTAAAATCGAATAATAGTGCTACTGTTACAACCCTGATATAGAGATACAATACTATTTTTCTACTTTGTAATGCTGGCGGGACCCGATCAAAAAGAGGTAAGTATGTCAACAAGATCCGAAAAAGGGGCAGCCAGGATCAGGAGAGTAACGCTATGCCTAAGTCATAAGTTATACCACCTGTAACGGAATGAAGGAACAATAAAGCTGTGAGTACTTTACACGAAGTGTGTATTTAATCCCATTAAGCCAGCGAAAGTATTAAGTTATGACAATTGTCTTCTTAGGCTTGTACAGCAGCTTCAGGTTAGTTTTCACAAGAGCGCCGACAACGACGAAACTCCACTTGAAGAAGACTCATGAAGTTATAATCAAGAAGAGGAATCCCATGATGAAGAGTCACTTGATTTGAAATGTATAGTAAACAAGAGTTCTGTTCAACCTTATGTTGTTAGTTGTCAATTGAATCATAAACCATTTTATTTGAAACTGACACCGGTTCAGCTATTTCCACATTAAAGTATGATGATTTCAAGCAGTTAAATTTTACATTACTGAACTGTAGATCTAAATTGCAAGTGCCAATTAAAGTATTTGGGAAGGTCAAAGTTTCAAATTTTCAATACAAACAGAAAAATCTTTCAGGCGTTGAATTCATAATTGTTGGGCCAGACATCCCAAATAAATTGATTGATAGGAATTTAATAGATAAGTGCAATATAATTAATGTCCATCAGTTAAATATAAAAGATTTTGTGGAAAACTATAATGCAGATAGTCTGAAACCTATTAAGAACTGTCAAGCCCAATTGTATCCTAAAGTTGGTCATGTTCCTGTTTTTCAGAAGGTCCGCACGGTGCCACTGACGTTATGCAGTGAGGTTGAGAGTGCGCTGCAAGAGCTTGAAAAAAATAAGATTTTAGAAAGAGTAGAATTCTCAGATTATGCCCCACCAATTGTTACTGTCAGGAAGCAGAATGGATCCCATAGGGTTTGTGGGGATTTTCGTAAAATAAATGAAATACTTCATGAATCTAAATTCTCATTACCTAATATGTCAGAGTTAATATCCAATGTGTCTGGATATAGGTATTATACCGGACTTGATCTCAAGAATGCTAGTTTGCAAATGGAAGTTACTCCAGAAGACCGTAAATATTTGGTATTTAACACACATTTGGGTCTATAGATATTTACGGTTACCATTTGGTATCCATTCTGCTCCTGCAATATTTCAGAAGTTCATTTCCCAGTTGTTAGCTTCTTATGATTTTGCTTATCCATATCTGGATGATATTGTTATAGGTGGAGACTCACCAGCTGAACATGATACACGTGCAACTAGCAGAGAGAAGAGCCCCATTAACTGTCCTTGTTTTCAGTCAGTTTCTTTGTTTAGTTTTAAAGAGGTTAACTTTACCGAACACTCGTTCGTATTCAGCATTAGAGTGCGGCAAGCAAAGAGCAGTTAGAGCAAAAATGGCTAGGTCTGAAAAACTAGACTCCTTTTGGGACACTTCTCCCCAGAACTTTTCAGGTGACTCATTAACGAGATGTGTAAGTTCATGTTGCAATATGGGAAACATTCTCCATTGATCATCCAGCATTTGAAGTAGTGAGTGGTCATCTGGGGGTAAAATCAGAGGAAACCCAGATGCAAGAGGGAATAAGGAAGGGATTCTCTCTCTGAATTCTGATGTGAGAGCCTTTTTTGGACAGAGACAGTTTAACTTTGGCAGGACACCATAATTGAAATTATACCTCTTTATTTCTGTGCATGCCGCTACAAGGAAACTTCTATACCTATGAAAAAATTCCTGCTGTTGAGCTTTCTTTTCCTGTACGGAGGGGTTTTTTAATCCCTGCATAACTTAAACTCTTGGGTACATTTGGCTGTCACTAAGAGGCCTGTCATGTCTTTCAGGATTTACAGTATTTAGATCAGTTTTCATTACATAGGTCCTCTTCATAAATGAGAGAAGGAGGTCTCTGAATAGCATGAACACTTTATCATGGAGAACTGTTATTACTGCTTTATCTGACTGGGAAAATTTGTTGAACTCAGTAAACTTTAGAAGAACCCAGTCAAGGAACATGAAATATAACTTCATGAAAGTATCATGAAGGGAGTTGATAATCAACTCTGTTGCTAAAACTTTCTCAGCGAGCCACTTCTCCGATAAAAATAGCTTCAGTGCCTCCCACTGTTCCAATAGCCTTTAATCCACGTTACAGTTGGAGACAAGAGGCGGCAAGCCATGTACGGACTCTGAAATACACACACACACACACACACATATATATATATACACACACACACACACATATATATATATATATATATATATATATATATATATATATATATATATATATATATATATATATATAGAAATTAGCCTGTTTCATGGAGGAATTCACCGACCACTTATATTTGTTATTATATACTTATCAACACCTTAGAATTATTGTACAAAAAGTGCGATAATGGAAAATACTATCGTACATCGTACCAAGGCCGTTTTTATCGTACATATACGTGTGGCAACACTGCACAGAAAGCAATTGAGGCGAAACGGATGTGAATGTCAGTATAATAACGTGGGGAGAGAGAGAGAGAGAGAGAGAGAGAGAGAGAGAGAGAGAGAGAGAGAGAGAGAGATTGCAAGTAGTTCCGTGGAAAGCTATGAGATGCTTCAAAAGAACTGGATCTGAACCCTTGGCAACTAAGAGGGGTGGCATGAAAGCAAGGACGTGAAGATCGGTGTACAGAAGTACAACGGCGTACGTGCTGAAGACGATGCTTATGCGTGGGTGCTTCTGGGAGATGAGGAAGATCAAAGAGAGATTTTGAAGTTAAAACATCTCTCTTGTTATATCACTGATTTAGCGGATAAAAGAAAAGCAGCAGATCGAGGCTCTGGATGCCGTTACACTTTTAAATGTAACATAACTTGAATGAGATAAAACGCCACATTGACATACATACATACATACATTCATACATACGTACATATGTAAATTACTGAATTTCTGACTCACAGAGGGATCGAACCCAGGTCTCTCATGTGAAAGACAAGGGCGCTACCAACTGACTCACACAGGTAAAACCCTTCCCAGTCAATTGAGAGACCCGTGTTCGGTTCCACTTTGATTCAGAAATGTATTTCTGTGAAGCAAGTGCTCTTGTGCAGGTAAATGCCGACATCCATACAAGTATACGACGTTCAACTTTCATTAAAAAAAACACACACACTCATTCATGTACAAATTCTACCATTCAATCGGCTTCAAAACTAGGCTATATTGCGTTATACTTGTAAAGAAAATGTCGACAATGTTTTAATAGAAAGGATGAAAAATTAGCAACTCGGTACACAAAAGGATAAGAACGAAATTAGATGGTACCTAATAATAATAATAATAATAATAATAATAATAATAATAATAATAATAATAATAATAATAATAATAAAAATAATAATAATAGCAATGTTATTTGTTATAACCCTACGTTATTTCGCCATAACTGTAACAACTGATTTGAAAAAATATATGAAATGGAGTTTTCTTTCCAGTTTAATGTCATATTGTTTGACACGGCGCGATGTGTGTGCGTGTATATGAGAGAGAGAGAGAGAGAGAGAGAGAGAGAGAGAGAGAGAGAGAGAGAGAGAGAGAGAGAGAGAATATTAAATTCAGACTACAAACCTATAATCTCCTATTATTTGTTCCAATATTCTATGGCCAACAATTTATACCCTCATAACATACGTTGTAACGTCGTACGGACAGCTTACTCTTCTCCCTGACCTATTCTTACGTAATTGCAATCATGACTGTTTTTCATTTACTCCGTCTCCAAAATATAAACCAAATGTTTCCAATATCTAAATTTGCTGCTATCCTGTGAAAGATAGACTATACGTGGAGTTTATCTTCCCAAACTGTCATCAGTATCATATCAATGCCTTATTTTATTCATTAATCAGACTATCATACCGATTTCACCATCATTACGGCTCTCTCTCTCTCTCTCTCTCTCTCTCTCTCTCTCTCTCTCTCTCTCTCTCTCTCTCTCTCTCCTTCAGAGCAATAACTCATTGATGAACTCCATACACTCTCGAGTTGTTTTCGCATTAGTTCCTCCATAATATTTGAAATTGTCGCTCTATATCGTCCTCGTCTATTTCATTCGCACATACCCTTTATAGAGGTTTTCCTCTGGACGATTACAGTCTTTAAGTCTTTATACTTTTCTAGGTCCGAATGGCTGATTTCCAATTTGCTTCTATTACTACCTTCAAATCCCCTACAACCCTTTCCCGCAATCTCGCTATGAAATCCGAACTGAATGGTATTTTCCTTTAACCAGCTATTTAATTAAATACCTCAAAACATCCGCAAGCTGCTCTCCCCTCCAGATTTTGTTCATACCACTTCCTACACTTAGCCCCAACACGATCTCTTTACTCTTTCCAGCGTGTAAAATATTCCTTTATGGCGAGTTCCATTTTCGACACTTTGCACCGCTCGCTTTTCTGTCTGAACATCCCATTCATTACATGCAAATGGGGAAACCACTGGGCAATGCGTCCCTCTTTGTAACCCCATTCACCTCTCTCATGTGCATTAGCATTCTCGCATAGTCTGCGCCACTTTTTCTATTCCCGCATTTTTCCACGTTTTTAAAATAAGCTCTCTTTCTTTTCCTCGCAAACATGATCATAAGCTCTCCGTACTCTTGCCTATCCTGGCATTCGTTTATCTTTCTCTGGAATAAGCTTCCTCTTTCAAGGCGCTAAGCTTTCTCCATCATGTCTGCAATTACTATGAGAATTTCGCTTTGTTTTTCCTATGATACCACCAAGCAAGAAGCCAAACATATTCGTGTAATTATCTCTTTATCCTGATGGGTATCTGGTGATACAGAGCTATTCATATACCTCTTACGCACACAATATACACACATGTATGCTTATATATATACTATATATATATATATATATATATATATATATATCTATATGTATATATATAAGCATACTGTGTATATTGTTGTGCGTAAGAGGTATATGAATAGCTCTGTATCACCAGATACAGAGCTATATGTAATCATATATTATATATATTATTTTTTATATATATTAATTACGATATATATATTATATTATATATATGCTACTATATTAAGCAATTACATGTGTGTATTCTTGTTGTGCGTTTAAGAGGTTATATATTATACTCTATATATATATATATATATGTATGTATGTATGTATATATATATATATATATATATATATATATATATATATATATACATACATACATATACATATATATATATATAATATATGTATATATATAGCATACATGTGTGTATATTGTGTGCGTAAGAGGTATATATATATATATATATATATATATATATATATAGTATATATATATATGTGTGTATATATATATATGTGTGTGTGTGTGTGTGTGTAATACACACATATATATACTATATGTGTATATATATATATATATATATATATACATATACATATAGTATATGTATGTATTACAATGAAAACCTAAATCTAGATTTCTGACAAAACCATTTAAGCAATGACCTATACCTAGAAAACTTAACTTATTTACCAGCATCCGAAACATAACCGATAACCACGGTTAATCCAACATTTGAAATATCTCCGAATATAACACAAAACGCAGAACCACTTTTACAGATCTCTCATATGTTGAACAGTGTAAACAAACCCGACCTTGATATCGTAACTTACAATGACAAGTAAATTATCCCAGTAAAACGACATTAGTACTCACCATATATCCCACAGATATCAACTAGGGTGGAAGCAGCTCACATTGGCGAATGGGTTGAGCCACGTAAGTCATGTGTCAACAGCATGCAATGGCGCATTATGAAAAGCATTTCAATGCTATATACGAATGGAATATAAAATTCAGGCCAAAGGCCTAGAGCTGGAACCTGTCAGGTCATTCTGAACTGCAAGGGAAATTGAGTGTAAGGTTTTAAAAGTGCAACAAAAGGAAAATCTCGCTGTTGCACTATGAAATAATAGTTAGAAAAGAGTGGAAAGTAAGATGGAAGAAAGAGAATGTGAACGGAAGTATAGTAAAAGGAAGGAAAGCGACGCTACAAAGAACCTTAAGTAATGCCTACATTGCACCGCGTGAGGTGCAGTAGCGGCACTAACCCGCAACGGGGTTCTACTAGCTTACGTCTCAAAGAATTCAGAAAAAAATGTCTGCAGAAACATGGGATATAACATTCGCAATGCCATCTTTAAAGTTATTGATTTGCAACAGAGTCGATGAGAGGCCAACAAGGAGTAAGACTTCCATCTCTACAGCCTGGGGAAATAACCGATATGTCACTAGACGTCAACAGCGGAGGAGAATATCAATATGACAAAGACTTTATGCTAAGAGAATGAAGGTCTTAGCTCACGTGCTATGGTCCACGAAAGAACGCCTTAATTAGGAGCCGCATTAAGGCAAATCTATTGAATGATAAGGCGAAGATCATCGATCTCCTTGGGGTTCGTCTGGCCCTGTCCGTGGCGAAAGAACGGTGGCTTGATCTTTGCTTCCACCATACTCTCGAACATTAGTCGAATCAAAGCCATTTCACCGCTCAGGTTACTTAGCAACAAAAACGTAGTAAAGTTATTGCTGTATATTTAAAGCGTATTTCAGAAAACCCTCACTTGTCATATACAAATTGAGACTTCAATCTTTAATCTCTTATATCCCAATCCAGTAATCGGTTTTGCCCCTTTATTGAAGAGAGAGAGAGAGAGAGAGAGAGAGAGAGAGAGAGAGAGAGAGAGAGTCTCACAGACGGTCATTTAAGCAATGAAAACTTTAGTTTGACGCTAAATGAAAATTTCGCGAAGAATGGAAAATCTTAAAACCGGCATGGAAACTGCAGGAGGGGAATGAAAATCCTTGAAGTAAAATGCTTCAATAAAGGGGCTTGCAAAGCAAAGTAGTTTTCCAATTTACATACAATGAATAAATTTCCGATGAAATTGGGAAAAAAGGTGACTAGACCTTCAGTCAACAAATTTTCAAGCGAAGCTGAAGTGACAAAATAAGACCATCGGCGATCAGCGATAAAAATAATAATGGTGTCCTGAGATGAATTCCCCGTTCGATGGAATAAAAGGGGGGGGGGGATCTATAATTACTGCAATTTATTTATTTACGTATGTATTTGTTATCATTTTTTTTTTCTTTTTTGCTGACAGCGTTTAGGAAAATCGTCATAATGTTAACTTAACTGTGAATATATAGGTAATACATAAAAGGCAAAACCATTATGACTTTCCTGATGAACAAGCAGAAGCATAACATCGAATATCCGACGGAATTTGGGGACAGGAAATAGAGGGTTCCCCATTAATATGTTAATGGCAACTGACAGATCCTAATTTTCCCTTAGACAATCTACAAAACAGCAGCTACAAGAGTGATGAGTTTTCCGGCAATGAAATTTGTCATGTCATTGAGCAGAAACAAGGATCACATTCGCTTGCCCTCCTACCAGCCCCTCAAAAGATATTAATTTCTATTATTTTTTTTTAATATAGGGCGGGTGTGCCTTCATCTCCCAAAGTCACGTAGCTTCCAGGTTCGTTCCTCTCAACATGAATTTGAAAATGATCCTGATAAATAAATAGAAATAATAGTTTCCATGGCTTTATCTGTAAACATGCGAAAGTACTAATAAGTTCAATTTCAAAAAAGAAGCGAAGTGCCATTAGACAGCTTGATCTTGCAATAACGCATTTTTCTTATGAGTAGTGACCGCCATCAATGAGATCACTGGGAGTGTGGAAAAGCCTCGTGGAATCTCCAGCGCAGATCCTGGCGGGAGATAAGATAGAATCGCGGCTCTTTACACTGACGAAGAAGCAGCAATATATCACGACAGTTAATAAAGAGCACAGTACAGGAAACAACATCATGTCGCAAAAAACAAGAGCAAAATTAAACAAAATAAATGACTATATCTATGTCAAATACTGAGAGTAAGAAATAAAAGCTAAAACAAATGAACGGAATAAAAATACTGAAGTAATTGGACAGCCAGGAGTAAAACACTTGATGAATAACTGGAAGGGTGCTCGTGAAGTCATGGCGGCTGCAGAGGGATGCACAGAAACGATAAGGGAGAAAGAGGGAGGAAAACGCAGAGAGCGGTAGGAGAGGAAATACTTGAAAAAATGAGAGAAGGAGAAACAACAGCAAAGAAAGGCATGGTATAAAATGAACGCCAACTAAAATAACTGTTTCGTTTTTCCCCATTCTGTCACTACACTAAAAACCTCTGTATATATATATATATATAATATATATATATATATATATATATATATATATTACACACATATATCTATATATATATATATATATATATATATATATATATATATATATATATATATATATATATATACATATATAATGTCAACACATACCTTGAAGTGTAGGTAGCTATGGCTGAAGAACTGCACTCTCTCTCTCTCTCTCTCTCTCTCTCTCTCTCTCTCTCTCTCTCTCTCTCTCTCTGAAACTACCTCACTTAGTGTGTGGAAATCAAACTGTGCATAAAAAAATAATGTATTCCGTAACTTTAACGGAACAGGTAAAAAATAATGGTAATTGGTCAAACTACCAAAAAGAAAGAAACAAAAAAATACAGGAATGTCTCCCAGACATTTGAAGACACAAAAACCATAAGCGTGATATTTCTCCTCCTCACTCTATAAGGTTTACACTCCCTCACTATAAAAAATGTCTAAATGTCACCAGTTCAGTTATGTAGACATATTTCCCAAAGTTGTCTAACCAGGCACACAAGACTCCATATGCTTATTCATATTAAAGAACTTATAATAAAAATTACAGCAAATAATAAATCACCGAACATGTTAAGACAGCAAGTTACTAAATGATAATTAATGTCTGAACTCACGCTTTCAACAATTAATTAGAAATTGGTATTTTCTCTTTCTATTCACTCAAGCTTCTCCAACAGCAATGCACCACATTCCACAAAAACTCTTAAAATGTCTTACAAGTCACTCCCAGTGCAGGCAAACGAACGAACGACATTTCCATGGCACCCATATTCAGGATTCAACTGAAGAAGAGATTCTAGAACAGGGGGTCTTAACCTTTGATGACTCCAGACCCCCAATGAATTGCCCAATATGGTTCCATACACTCTTTGCTTAAGTCCACTAAAGTCCTATTTGTTGACAATATAACTTAATATACTTAAATTAATATATACTTTAGGCATGAATAGCTTTATATAGTTTTATATAATTATTTAAAAAACGTACCCATGTAAACATTAACACATTAAAATCAAATATATACAAATATCCAGAAAACAAGTCCCACACTCCCGGCATGTGGTTCTCATACCCAAAAGGGGTATGGATACCACTTGTTAAGAGCCCCTGTTCTAGATCTTTCAGTGCAAAGACAGCACTTCCGTTCGCAGGCGGGTAGCCCAACGTGACGTTCAATCAAGCTGCAGAGCTGAATAGCGCCGAGCAGCGCTGAATCCGTAAACGATCAGGCATTCACCTCTGCACTGAATAAAACTTTAAACATAAACACATGCAAAAATACACATATGTGTGTGTATTTTTGCGTTTGAGAAACGAAGAAATGACAGAGTTGAAGTTACAGTGGAACATTCTCATAACCAGATGCTCGTCTCTTTTAAATATTTAAACAGGAATCTTCCTTAGAATAGTATTATAAACTATACTTTCATAAGGGTATATATATATATATATATATATATATATATATATATATATATATATATATTATATATACATATATATATATATATATATATTATATATATATATATATATATATATATATATATATACCCTTATGAAAGTATAGTCTATAATACTACTCTCAGCAAGATTCCTCTTCAAATATTTAAAAGAGACGAGCATCTGGTTATGACAATGTTCCACTGTAACTTCAACTCTGTCATTTCTTCGTTTCTCAAACGCGAAAGCGCACAGTGTATGTGCATGTGTGTATGTGTCTATGTGTGTAAAGTTTTATTCCAGGAAAAACAAAACAGGGAATTAATTATTGTTTTATTTTACGCTATGATAATTTGCAAATATAAACTGTTCCTCTGATTTCAAAAACAAATTATGAAACAAACGCGTATGCATTTATATATTATATTATATATGTGTGTGTATGTGTGCGCAAGCGCGTGCGTGTGTGCGCGCATGTTTATACACACACACACACACACACACACACACACATATATATATATAGATATATGTGTGTGTGTATATATATATATATATATATATATATATATATATATATGATGAGAGAGAGAGAGAGAGAGAGAGAGAGAGAGAGAGAGAGAGAGAGAG
>NC_087202.1:54833679-54863679 GCF_015104395.2 Macrobrachium nipponense | reverse complement strand
CTCTGTTAGGTGGATGACACAGCTTGTAAAGTCTCTGTCAGGTGATGTCATGACTTGTAAAGTCTCTGTTAGGTGGATGTCACGACTTGTAAAGTCTCTGTTAGGTGATGTCATGACTTGTAAAGTCTCTGTTAGGTGGATGACACAGCTGGTAAAGTCTCTGTTAGGTGGATGTCACGACTTGTAAAGTCTCTGTTAGGTGATGTCACGGCTTGTAAAGTCTCTGTTAGGTGATGTCACGGCTTGTAAAGTCTCTGTTAGGTGATGACACGGCTTGTAAAGTCTCTGTTAGGTGATGACACGGCTTGTAAAGTCTTTGTTAGGTGGATGACGCAGCTTGTAAAGTCTCTGTTAGGTGGATGACACGGCTTGTAAAGTCTCTATTAGGTGGATGTCACGGCTTGTAAAGTCTCTGTTAGGTGGATGTCACGACTTGTAAAGTCTCTGTTAGGTGGATGACGTGGTTTGTAAAGTCTCTGTTAGGTGGATGACGCAGCTTGTAAAGTCTCTTGTAAAGTCTCTGTTAGGTGGATGTCACGACTTGTAAAGACTCTGTTAGGTGGATGACGTGGTTTGTAAAGTCTCTTATAAGTGGATGATGCAGCTTGTAAAGTCTCTGTTAGGTGGATGACGTGGTTGTAAAGTCTCTGTTAGGTGGATGACACAGCTTGTAGTCTCTGTTAGGTGGATGTCACGGCTTGTAAAGAATCTGTTAGGTGGATGTCACGACTTGTAAAGACTGTTATGTGGATGACGTGGTTTGCAAAGTCTCTGTTAAGTGGATGATGCAGCTTGTAAAATCTCTGTTAGGTGGATGTTACGACTTGTAAAGTCTCTGTTAGGTGGATGACACGGCTTGTAAAGTCTCTGTTAGGTGGATGTCATGACTTGTAAAGTCTCTGTTAGGTGGATGTCACGACTTGTAAAGTCTCTGTTAGGTGATGTCATGACTTGTAAAGTCTCTGTTAGGTGGATGACACAGCTTGTAAAGTCTCTGTTAGGTGATGTCACGACTTGTAAAGTCTCTGTTAGGTGGATGTCACGACTTGTAAAGTCTCTGTTCGGTGATGTCCTGACTTGTAAAGTCTCTGTTAGGGAAAAAGACCAGCCTGTAAAGCTCTGTTAGGTGGATGTCACGACTTGTAAAGTCTCTGTTAGGTGATGTCACGGCTTGTAAAGTCTCTGTTAGGTGATGTAACGGCTTGTAAAGTCTCTGTTAGGTGATGACACGGCTTGTAAAGTCTCTGTCAGGTGATGACATGGCTTGTAAAGTCTCTGTTAGGTGGATGATGCAGCTTATAAAGTCTCTGTTAGGTGGATGACACGGCTTGTAAAGTCTCTGTTAGGTGGATGTCACGGCTTGTAAAGTCTCTGTTAGGTGGATGTCACGACTTGTAAAGTCTCTGTTAGGTGGATGACGTGGTTTGTAAAGTCTCTGTTATGAGGATGACGCAGCTAGTAAAGTCTCTTGTAAAGTCTCATTTAGGTGGATGACGTGGTTTGTAAAGTCTCTCTTAGATGGATGGCGTGGTTTGTAAAGTCTGTTAGGTGGATGACGTGGTTTGTAAAGTCTCTGTTAGGTGGATGACGTGGTTTGTAAAGTGTCTGTTAGGTGGATGACACAGCTTGTAGTCTCTGTTATGTGGATGTCATGGCTTGTAAAGTCTCTATTAGGTGGATGTCACGACTTGTAAAGACTCTGTTAGGTGGATGACGTGGTTTGTAAAGTCTCTGTTAAGTGGATGATGCAGCTTGTAAAGTCTCTGTTAGTTGGATGACGTGGTTTGTAAAGTCTCTGTTAGGTGGATGACGCAGCTTGTAAAGTCTCTGTTAGGTGGATGACGTGGTTTGTAAAGTCTCTGTTAGGTGGATGACGCAGCTTGTAAAGTCTCTGTTAGGTGGATGATGTGACTTGTAAAGTCTCTGTTAGGTGGATGCTACGGCTTGTAAAGTCTCTGTTAGGTGGATGTCATGACTTGTAAAGTCTCTGTTAGGTGGATGACACGGCTTGTAAAGTCTCTGTTAGGCGGATATCATGGCTTGTAATGTCTCAGTTAGGTGGATGTCAAGGCTTGTAAAGTTTCTGTTAGGTGGATGTCATGGCTTGTAAAGTCTCTGTTAGGTGGATGACGTGGCTTGTAAAGTCTCTGTTAGGTGGATGACGTGGCTTGTAAAGTCTCTGTTAGGTGGATGTCATGGCTTGTAAAGTCTCAGTTAGGTGGATGACACGGCTTGTAAAGTCTCTGTTAGGTGGATGACGCGGTTTGTAAAGTCTCTGTTAGGTGGATGATACAGCTTGTAAAGTCTTTGTTAGGTGAATGTCATAGCTTGTAAAGTCTCTGTTAGGTGGATGTCACGACTTGTAAAGTCTCTGTTAGGTGGATGACGTGGTTTGTAAAGTCTCTGTTAGGTGGATGACGCAGCTTGTAAATTCTCTGTTAGGTGGATGATACGGCTTGTAAAGTCTCTGTTAGGTGGATGTCACGACTTGTAAAGTCTCTATTAGGTGGATGACGCGGCTTGTAAAGTCTCTGTTTGGTGGATGACGCAGCTTGTAAAGTCTCTGTTAGGTGGATGATACGGCTTGTAAAGTCTCTGTTAGGTGGATGATACGGCTTGTAAATTCTCTGTTAGGTGGATGATACGGCTTGTAAAGTCTCTGTTAGGTGGATGTCACGACTTGTAAAGTCTCTATTAGGTGGATGACGCGGCTTGTAAAGTCTCTGTTAGGTGGATGACGCAGCTTGTAAAGTCTCTGTTAGGTGGATGATACGGCTTGTAAAGTCTCTGTTAGGTGGATGATACGGCTTGTAAAGTCTCTGTTAGGTGGATGACACGACTTGTAAAGTCTCTGTTAGGTGGATGTTACGACTTGTAAAGTCTCTGTTAGGTGGATGACGTGGTTTGTAAAGTCTCTGTTAGGTGGATGACGCAGCTTGTAAAGTCTCTGTTAGGTGGATGACGTGGTTTGTAAAGTCTCTGTTAGGTGGATGACGCAGCTTGTAAAGTCTCTGTTAGGTGGATGACGTGGCTTGTAAAGTCTCTGTTAGGTGGATGCTACGGCTTGTAAAGTCTCTGTTAGGTGGATGTCATGACTTGTAAAGTCTCTGTTAGGTGGATGACACGGCTTGTAAAGTCTCTGTTAGGCGGATATCATGGCTTGTAAAGTCTTAGTTAGGTGGATGTCACGGTTTGTAAAGTTTCTGTTAGGTGGATGTCATGGCTTGTAAAGTCTCTGTTTTGGTGGATGACGCGGCTTGTAAAGTCTCTGTTAGGTGGATGTCATGGCTTGTAAAGTCTCTGTTAGGTGGATGACGTAGCTTGTAAAGTCTCTGTTAGGTGGATGACGTAGCTTGTAAAGTCTCTGTTAGGTGGATGACGTAGCTTGTAAAGTCTCTGTTAGGTGGATGTCATGGCTTGTAAAGTCTCTGTTAGGTGGATGACGTAGCTTGTAAAGTCTCTGTTAGGTGGATGACGTGGCTTGTAAAGTCTCTGTTAGGTGGATGACGTAGCTTGTAAAGTCTCTGTTAGGTGGATGTCATGGCTTGTAAAGTCTCTGTTAGGTGGATGACACGGCTTGTAAAGTCTCTGTTAGGTGGATGACGCGGCTTGTAAAGTCTCTGTTAGGCGGATGATACAGCTTGTAAAGTCTCTGTTAGGTGGATGTCATAGCTTGTAAAGTCTCTGTTAGGTGGATGCCACGGCTTGTAAAGTCTCTGTTAGGTGGATGACGTGGTTTGTAAAGTCTCTGTTAGGTGGATGACGCAGCTTGTAAATTCTCTGTTAGGTGGATGACGTGGCTTGTAAAGTCTCTGTTAGGTGGATGTCATGGCTTGTAAAGTCTCTGTTAGGTGGATGTCACGGCTTGTAAAGTCTCTGTTAGGTGGATGTCACGACTTGTAAAGTCTCTATTAGGTGGATGACGCGGCTTGCAAAGTCTCTGTTAGGTGGATGACGCAGCTTGTAAAGTCTCGGTGGTAAAGGTGAGGTGATACGGCTTGTAAAAGTCTCTGTTAGGTGGAGACGCAGCTTGTTAAAGTCTTGTTAGGGGATGATCGGCTTGTAAAGTCTCTGTTAGAGTGGATGAACGGCTGTAAAGTCTTGTTTAGGTGGATGATGCGCTTGTAAAGTCTCTGTTAGGTGGATGATACGGCTTGTAAAGTCTCTGTTAGGTGGATGACACGACTTGTAAAGTCTCTGTTAGGTGGATGTCACGACTTATAAAGTCTCTGTTAGGTGGATGTCACGGATTGTAACGTCTCTGTTAGGTGGATGTCACGACTTATAAAGTCTCTGTTAGGTGGATGACACGGCTTGTAAAGTCTCTGTAAGGTGATGAAAAGACCTATAAAGTCTCGGTTAGGAGGATGTCACGACTTGTAACGTCTCTGTTAGGTGGATGATACGGCTTAAAAGAGTATTTAATGGATAAAAAAAATTCAATAAATTATGATAATACAAGATAAGAGGGAAAACTGAAAGTTATAATAGTAGCAAACTAAGTTACAGTAACTTAGGGAGTTCCATGGGTTTCATCTATCACGCAGCGGTGCTGTTCCTATCCAGACATGTTTGTGGTTATAGTTTGTGACTATAGTTTCTCTGTCTGGCTTGCCCGCTTCTCACGCCTGAATCTGTTTTCATGTTGTCCACATCGAGTCACTATTGTTTTATAATGATGATGGTGTATAAGGTGGTACAATTTTTTGCAACAGAAGACCAAAAAATCCCGGAACAATGAGAAACTAACTGAAAATCGGTATCGACCACTTACTGAAAATTATACACATTAAATAGGTTTGGTATATCATTAACCATTGAGCAAAATTTTTTTCGTCTTCCTCTCTCTAAACTGTTTGAAACGTCCAGTATGAAACACCAGTACGCAAAAGGACTAAGATCAGACAGAAGAAATGATCAGATACTGTTCATTACTTAAGTGAAAAAAATCCCACAACCTGCAAGGGGGATTTGCTAATATGCCAGTGATATTCCATGGTGAAAGTTTATAATCGATAGGATTATAACGAAAAATATCACAGTCAGTGAATAAGAGTCAGATCATGACGATGAAAATGCTCAGGGATGTGGAAGGTTAAGACTTGGCAGCGGGCAACACAGGAATCCTTGAGTGACACGAGGAAACAGCTGAAGGTTGTAGTATTAATGTGAGAATGAACGTGAAAGCGGATGTTTACAATGTAATAATACATGCAAGCGCTTAATGGTTTTTAGTATGCAAAGTACTTAAAATTCACAAGATAAAATTCGTTACTATAAGCTAATGCATGCATTGATATTAGATATACTAAGGAAATTATCCTTAGTTACAAAATGAAACCAACACACTTAAAACCCAGAGACAAAATCAAATGAAAGTTTACAGTGCATGGGCGTTTATATGTCCAACAGGGCAAACGTGACAGAATGAAGACCAACCAGTGTATAAGAGTCCCACACACACAGTGACCAATTAGTATAGGTAATTAAAAGTAATGCAATCCGCAAAAAAGATAGCTTTAAAACTGCTCGCCTACGAAGTTAAGATATTCGTTATTTTTACCTTTATCAAGAGGTAGAACTCAGTCGTTCTTCACTGTGCGCTGTTCTAAAAGAAAGGGATCTAAACTTTTTATGAATAAAAGATCAAATCAAAACAAAATTCAAAAGGATAACTAGTCGTTGATTTATGTGGTGGAATCAGTGTTGCCAATTGGTATGTATTTACCCTCCAAACTGGGTATAAGACTTACACAAAACCAGGGAAATAAGTGAAATTAGCGTATATATTTGTAGTATATATACATATTAGAGCAATTTTATCATTATTGCATTACTATGACAACTTGAATTCATGGAAACAGTTTGTAAATACATCGGCGTATGTGTGAAGCTCCACTACATTGGTAACGATGGGTGGAATGGAATCAAGTACTTTTTAGATGAATATTTATTTTACTTGTCACTTATAAAATGGAAAAATTGAATGAAGGTACAACGAAAAGCGGAAATTCTTCCTCTTGGTAACCTTAAATGCAAAAAGGGAATAAGTGGTGATATGTGTATAAGAATGCTTTTTAATGTAATCTAGCAGTGTTGTATGAAGTTTGAAAGGCCCTTAAAACACTATTCATACAACAAATAATGTTTGAGAGCCTTTAAAAGTTCGAATATATATATACATGTATATACGTACATATATATATACGTATTTATAAATATATATATATATATATATATATATATATATACATATATTTATAAATATATATATATATATATATGTGTGTGTGTATACATACATACATACATACATACATACATACATACACACACACACACACACACACACACATATATATATATATATATATATATACATATATATATAATGTATGTATGTAACTTCCAAGTAAGGGTAAAGGTTGCATATCAACAATCTTGTAACTGAGCTGGCAGAGACAAGACGCAAAATACTGAGAATTCGTTTCATTGAAGGAAATATGCTGATATCAGTCAGATATTTAATGACGAAAGCAAAGATTGCTATGCCCATGTCTACAGAGACAAACGCTGGAGACCGGACAGATAGATTCGTGAGCTAATTTTCCCTTAAAGAGTTTAAAAAACGAAGAAAATAGAGTACCTAAATATGGAGATGGTTGGTGGGATAGCAAGGCTGCAAAGGTACAGAAATGAGAGATATGACTACGATTTGATGAAAATGTTAGAAAATGGAAAGCGTTAGATCAGTAGATTTTTTGGTGCAATAAGGGAAGAAGCTTTTAAAAAAAATAATGTCTATTTTTGGAGTCTTCGGACCTAATTTTCTGGACATATGATCATTCCTATTCCAAAAGGCATCGGATGATGTCCCCTATTAGATGGAACAGCGTAATAGTTAAACTCAACATTACACACACACACACACACACACACACACACACATATATATATATATATATATATATATATATATATATATATATATATATATATATGTGTGTGTGTGTGTGTGTGTGTGTGTTGTGTGTATCAAGCCTTATCGTAAATGTGTACAATATCATAAAACACAGACTAGAGTAAAATATTATCAACAGAATGACTTTGTACGAGTATTTTCGTTACGTAACAACCTGTAGCTGAATCATCTGAAATGAAATTTGCCCTTTCACGCCTAACCCTTCAACAGCTAACGACCCAAACTGAACAAGGTGAAAGATGTCTCATCAGCAACACCTGCTGAGCCCAATCGTTAGAACTTTTCCCCTGTGGTCAATCAAACCTGGCATCCCTGCGAGGCGAAACCTGCCAGGTTTTGATGTGTTGGAGAGGAAAAGAGGGCTAACTCTTCGCGTGGAAGTCGCCCCAAAGTTATTTCATGAAGGAATGAGAAATACAACAGGAATACTGGTATAAAAGTTATACCTAACGCATACGTGCTAAAATAAAATAGGTATCTTAATTTGTATAAACTTTACAGACATAATTACACAATCTGAATTCTGGTCTTTGTAATCAATTAAATTTATCTCATTTATTTTCATTCAGATTAATACTACATTGAGAAAACAATTTTCATATTATTATGGCTTGAGTATAGGTAAATTAATACCGAACCACCCACACACATACACATGGCCACTCATACAAACAAACACGTCCTACAAACATTCACAAAGGATTCGGATCTGCTATGTTTAAATAGTCCAATATTAGCAGTGATTACCAGCTAGATTAAATAACTGCGGTAGGGGTTGCTCCTTTAGACACCTAAGAATGTGTGTCTGTCTTGAATCTCAATCTGCCTTCACTTAATACCATTCTTGATAAGGAAGAATTGCACAGCTTTCAGATCCAGCTGTTTCTCGCACTACCACAGTTAGTATGATATGCCTAAAGCTATCCAACCAAGCATCTGAATTTAAATGTCCTCCTTCCTATAATACAAAGAGCGAAATCACCCACAAAAGCTAACAACCACTTACCTTCTGATAACGGAAGTTATTTGTTACCTTGCGTAATGCACACACCACATTGCCTTTTGCACACAGATACAAAATGACAAACTTCAATCATAAACAGAGAGAGAGAGAGAGAGAGAGAGAGAGAGAGAGAGAGAGAGTATTATAGCTTGAAGCCGTAACAGCAATATTTGCGGAGATGCCGAGGATTAAAATCAATTATACATTTCGAAAAATTACATAACAAAACAAATAAAGAAGATTAATGGCGTTTTGCCAGAGATTCGAACACCAACTTTAGGTAATAACGAAAGAATAAGAACACATAAAAAATAAGATTTTGCTTTTTAATATGCAATGTACTACGTTGAGGAGGGATTTGTCAAAGCAGGCTGTGAGAGGATGGTTGGTTATTTATCAAAAGAAAATCCTGATTCAGAAGATAGAAAGGAGATTTGCTGTTGCATATTGCATTAAGTAAATAGCAGAAATTTTCAAGGCAGGAAATTGGATGAGATTATGCTCCTTACTTTGTGCGTGAAATGAATAAAAACAATGTTATACAAAGATAATGAAACGGTTTAGTAGCGAAAATCCATTTCCTTGAATTTGTAAAAAGGAAGAGATGGAAGTAAGAACAAAGGCAGCGAGAAGGGAAAAGAAGACTTACTGAAAAATAAAAGCAATTAGAAACATATAATGTTAATATATATATATATATATATATATATATATATATAAATATATATATATATATATATATATATATATATATATATATATATATATATATATATATATATATATATATATATATACACATATATACTAATGACCAACCCAGCGCTACCTGGGATAACTAAATAACAACCAATAAACGCTCTCTCTCTCTCTCTCTCTCTCTCTCTCTCTCTCTCTCTCTCTCTCTCTCTCTCTGTCACCCCTTTGGTGCCCACTGATGTCTTACACCCACAGTGCTGATTATCTAGTTGGGTTGAAATTGCTCAAACGTTTCAGAGTTATGCTAGCACATACATACATACATACATATATCCATTATATATGTGTATAAATATTATATATATATATATATATATATATGGGTGTGTGTATAAACAATTTACTGCAAGTGTTTACATAGGAGCACAATGCAAGCGACAATCAAAATCATGAAGACATTGCGAAGTTCCGACTTTTATTCGTGAGTCTGCCTTGTGTTGCGAAAGTTAGTCCCCGAACTTTACTACTATTAACAGAAGGGCCAATACAATTGCTAAATTTGAATCTTTTTTCATGTAGGAAATAGGAAAACAAGTTATCATAAGATAGAAAATATTCCAACAAAATTCAAAATGGGTTACATAGCTGACGAACCACTTGTGGCCTCATTGCCGGTAATATGTGCTCTGATTCAATACAACGAGCCCTAGAATCTGATTACAGTGATGCATAAATAACCTACTAACGTTAGCATAAAGCACGGGAAGATTTATGAACTCAATCAATCCTCCTAATAAAATGCGCAATAACATTGGATCAGAATTTCCCCAAAATCAGGCAAACGTCATCGTGATGTACACGAACTGCTAATTTCAATAGAGCATCTTTTATCCGGCGACGGCCTTAAATGTTAGTGCGAACAGTTATCAGTGCAATGAATATATTGAGGGCAATTCTTCACTGTAACAAGCGATCGAACTGTAAATTTCTGACTTTTTAAATTTACGTAATGTAGGTATACTGGACCTAAGCAACAAATGACATGAATTTTTCCCATAACAAAATAAGATAACTTAATGTTGCCGAATTTCCAGGCAATAACAGTATATATTCTTTATGACCTGAACATCAATTCACGTGAGAACGTATTGCAATTATGAAAAAAAGGTTAAAAAGAAAGCTAGATAAAAAGTGGCATATGACGATTGTATAAAAGTTGTTCTTAACGAAGCTAAATATTCTAAAATATTTGTAAACCAAAAACTCACAAAAACAGCCCACCAGGGAAATGTATATATATAAAGAGAAAGATCGCCATTACAATCCAGAGAGAGAGAGAGAGAGATTAGCCTCTCGCCTGACTTCTGTCAACAAACAACTTCAAGGTCAACACTTCAGCTCTCAAATATAAAAGTAGCCAATTAATTTTCTGTTCTTGTAGTCGATCTGAAAAGCAGAACGAAACTTGAAAGCCTCTCCAAACAAAGCCTGATTTGTTCCAAACTGAGGCAGATCTTAACGTAAATATTTTCTTTTTGTCTGTGTGTTTTAATTTCTAGGTCACCCGATATACCAAGAAGAAGGAAGGCAGGTAAGAAGGATAAAAGACAAGGATAAAGGATGATGATATGACGAATAAAAATGAGAATTGTCAAAAGAATGACGAAATGCGTAGAAAAAAAGACGAAAATGGGCGCAGGGTGGATGAACGTAGTCCAAATGCAAATCTTGATGTTTGCTATTCTGCTGAAGGAGAGGGTCCATTAAGGAACGTATTTCTGATGTTAAGAGGAAGATAATGAGGCTCCGTGCAATTCCAGGATTATTCATTACATTCATCCCGGTACGTTCCCAATAATTAATCTGGAACATGACATTTCTAAGCAAAATTTACTGAATACTCCGACGAATAAGTAGTTTTGCATAATAATAATAATAATAATAATAATAATAATAATAATAATAATAATAATAATAATAATAATAATAAAAATAATAATAATAATATATTATTATTATTATTATTATTATTATTATTATTATTATTATTAATGAAGCCTCTCTACATTTTATAAGACGTATACTAATTCACGGTATTAACAGAAGTATAATGGACAATAATGATAATACGAACAACCTAAAGTAGAGGATATACTTGATTCCACTAACGAACAGTTTTATAAAAAAAAAAAAAAAAAAAAGCATTTCCTATGCAAAATAATACTGATAATCATAAAAATAATAATGGTTAGTTTTAACCGTAATCGACTGTTGCGGCGGAGGTAATAACCGGAACTGCCTGGACACTGTTGGCCCAGCAGGTGGCGATGTCTTGTGATACTAATGGCCCGGGCACAAAAGTGGGGTTAAGTTAAGCCGGCCTTCGCCAACAAAGGGCCCCAGTCCACAGGCAAATGAGGTAAGATGCCTGGATTTGGTCAAACTAACCGACAGCCAAATGTGCCACAAGCTCAAAGCCAAGCAGAAGTTTGAAGACCCTTCTTTTGTAGAAAATGCCACTTAACGGTGGAGGAACCTTTTCTTTTGATACGAAGTTTATTCACGATAAATTAGCTTTGTAAGCGCCACGAGTCTCATATCTAGTCATCCGTACAGCTCGTCCAGAAGCTATGTATTTTAAATGAAAGATAAGAATTAACACATGGCAAAGTTACAGGAGACAGCCCGTAAGAAGAGACCGAATGGAACGGATGAAATGTACCAAAAAGAAAGCAGTGGAGCTCGAAGCCGAGTTGACGTTGCACAGATCATGAAGTACCAACTATGTAAAGGAGGGTGCCTTGCTCATCCCGCTTGTGATGACGTCTTGGTGGATTGTAGCCTCCAACTAATTTAGCCACTCAATAGGAAGGGACTTGATTTGAAGCTTCGTATGCTATAAAAAAGTGGTGCAAATACTTAGAGAAGGTAAAATAGGTGTGCTTAAGGAGAGGAGGGTAAATGCAATAATACTATAACGTGAACACTTTGGTTAAACATGATTGCGAATGTTAATGAATTTTGATGTAAAATTTAAGTCAAAGACCAAGCGCTAATACATATGAGGTCATTCAGCGCTGAAAGGGAAACTGAGAATGATGGCGGTCTTAAAGGTGTAACAAGAGGGAAACCTCGCAGTTGCGCTACGGAACAATTGTTAGGAGAGAGTGGAAAGTAAGATGAAGAAAGATAATATGAAAGGGGGTAAAGAAAAGAATTAAAGAGGTTGCAGCTAGGGGCTGAAAGGACTTGCAAAGAATCTTAAGTAATGACTACAGTGCACTGCGTGAGATGCGCTGATGGCAATAATCACTACGGGAATGATTAATGGTAAGGGAAAGTAATTTAAGATGGGGTAGGGATATCTCTCTTGAAGTGGAGAATTGTGAGGATGTTAATCTTTTATTCCCGGAGGTCTGAAACTACGGATAGCGAGAAAAAGTAGTGCAATAATTTCAATGTATTCCATGGTAGTACGATAAAATGAACGAGTGGAAAGGGAAAGTGCCCTTCTTCTTATTTCATAATTCTCCAATCTCTCAAGCAGTGATATTCCCATAATTCACCTCAGCATTCTCATCTCTATTCTCTCATGCTTTACTTGCTCTTTTCTTCTTAGAGCCCATGTTTCTGTTCCATAAATAGCACTACACTGGTCTTATCACTGTGTTATATACCTTGACTTTTAGCTTGATTGGCATTTTCTTATCACATACCACTCCAGCTACTTCTCTCCACTTACCACAAGAAGCTTTTATCCAACTATCAACTTCAGCCTCACATCCTCCCTCTTGGCTCAAAGAAGATCCTAAGTATTTAAACTTTTCTGCCTGTTTTATAATCGAGCCTCTTCTTCTTGTATTACTATTCTGTCTCTATCTTCCAAACTGCTCAGCAAAGCCTGTTTTATTCACATTAACCTTTAAGCCACCTCTCTCTAAAGACTCTTGCCACTCTCCAACCTTTCTCTGTAGGTCCTCCTCATCTTCAGTAGCAATCACCAGATTATCGGTGTACAACAACTCCCACAGCTCTTCATTCCTGACTTTCTTCAATCAACACATCCATGATCAGCACAAACAAAAATGGGCTTAATGCTGACCCCTGGTGTAATCTAACACTAAATTCAAAATTTTCTGTTTTCCCAACTGCTGTTTTCACTTTTGTGCTCGTTCTTTTATATCATCTGAACCAGCCTAACCGACTTTTCTGGGACTTTTTTTTCCGTAAACATTAAAACATCACTTTTCTTGGGATTCTTTCGTATGCTTTCTCTTTCTAATCCAGATTATATACCAGTGCACATCTGAGAATCCTCACAAGAACGGAATCTCCCGCTTTCTCTCCTTGGGCACAGCAAATGTGTGATAAGAAAACGTATTTAAGAAACGGCGTTTTATTTTTCCACAAAAGTTTCATAACAAAAATCATACTAGACAAAGGCTGTCACCAGTACACAGCCTCCCTCCAAAGCAAAATTCTCTCTCTCTCTCTCTCTCTCTCTCTCTCTCTCTCTCTCTCTCTCTCTCTCTCTCTCTCTCTCTCTCTCTCTCTCTCTGTATAAATATTTCATGCGTAGGCTAGTACCTGTACTGCATAAATCCATGTAATTCCGGTGCTCCCCTTTTCGTTATGTTATTTCCCTCAGACTTCCCAAATTCATATGACAGATGTCAGATTTATTTTCTCTTACTTTCACTGTCCCCATTTCCATTATGCATCAAAGTCTCGAAGGCAAATATTTCGTTCTTTGCACCCTCACATACCAATTTTTCGCAGCCCCTCTCTTTCAGTGCAACCTTTAAAAACTAAATGACTTTATTTTCCGACGTCTGAAATTACTATACCCATGTTAGAGTGTAAATTTTCATCTGCTTTATGTACTGTATAAAAACGACAGTTCTATCTCGCACCTACCTTCGAAACTTGCAGGCCTCTGGTAGCAACGGCCTCGAAGATTCTCTCTCTCTCTCTCTCTCTCTCTCTCCTCTCTCTCTCTCTCTCTCTCTCTCTCTCTCTCTCTCAAGTGACTTCCCTTTCCTTCTCCCCGAGTGCTTCCCCACTTCCTCTCTTAAAACTCTGTTTCTACTTCTAAAAGGTGTGTACAAATCAAAAAACCTATTTTACGAAAATAAAGTATACTATGCAAGTTTGACAAGTCATGTAAAATATAATTATGCATGATAGATAGTAAATCGCAATACGCTAACCACACCCACTCCCCCAGGGGAAAACTAAACGGTTGCAAGAAAACATTATTTCCAAGTCTATTTCCAAACAATTTCCCGAGTCTATTTCGTCATCAGTTCCATTTTTAGGTGACTATATGCCATGACTGGCTATGGTTTCCTCCCTTTGAAACATCTGTAATGCATTCATTCAGTACATTTCATACAGAAACACATATTGAAAAGCAATAAAGACAAACACCGGGAGTTAAACGCTAGTCATTAAATACCTGAAAAAGTTAGCCGTTTCCTAAGTTCACTTATCCTTCCAGCAAAAAGGACATCCCAATTCCCGAGCGTTCCAACAGGTCCTTCTGGTTTTGCCCTTCACAAACGAATGTGTAACCCTCCGCAAGAGCCCTTCGCACCTGGCAATTTCCACACTGCACACACGAATGCACACTTCCTTTGACACACCTAGAAATACGATTAAAACCGAACAAAATGTTCGAGAAGCCTCCATCCACAACAATGACGAAACTGCTGAATTTTGCAAGAGTTCGTATATCGTAGGCACGTACACAAATACCCCTACACCCATTAAACGTGTGCGTCTCTAAAGACGGGTAGAACGATATATTCGTCTGCAGTGCCGAGGCCTTTGCTTGTTTTTCTACATAAACTGTACTTTCAAAACAAATCTATAGAATTATTCTTCATTCATTTTTCGGTACAAGGATTCTTAAATGATTAACTCTTCTTCTGAAAAAGATTTTCAGTACGTCCACTATATACCTATCCACAATACTGTTGCTTGCAGTACTGCTTCAATGGCATCCCAGAATATCAGCGAGATGAAACGTCTTCACGTATAATTCAATTTGAATTAGGATCCAAACAAACAAAAAATAGTGTTACAACTCATAAGTGTTAAGTTACTGGCGAATTCTTCTAGTTCGGATCCTTTTCCTTCATCCATTTTGCACAAACCTGGCCCTTCCCAATACCATACCTGAATGCGATGGATCAACTGGAAAGGTTAAACACAAAGCAAGCTTAAAGATTTGGGTCGCACTCCTTTTCTTCGCTCTTCCTTTCTAAGTTTTCTACCTATAAAGAGAAAGAGACAATAATTCATAAAGAATCCGGTTAAGAGTAACATCTCCGCCATCGTCTGAGAAACCTTCCTTTATGCCTTATTTTTTCCTGCTTCTTCTCTTGACAACTCACCGACGAATAAATATGTTGCCCGTATCGGCAATTAGATTTCTGGCTTATTAGATTCATTTTCAATAGTTTTCAAATGTAAAAATAAATAGCAAATAACATTACCGAACTTATAAAACTGTCAGAACTTTGACATTTCTGTGAAACTCGTGTTTGATTTGGGCTGACAGAATTGACAGTTTTATCCATATGTTAAATTCGCGTAACAGGCTCACACCCCAAAAATAAATGCACTGGTGTCTCAAATAGCAGAACTGCTAAAGAATTCTTATCGACCTCAACACAGAATGTCTTCTCAAATAATGTACGATATCTTTTCATCACCGAACTCTTCCTGATCCTTCTAAAAGTCGAGTTTTCTTTGTATCAATAAACCACTTTAACCTGCGCGATAAGGGTTCTATGAATCGGCGTATCGACAGAAAAATATTTCGTCCCACATATCGACTTCCTTTGGAGGTGCGTTATAAGCATGCCCTGCACACTAAAAAAAAAAATTCAAGCTCGTACGGGAACAAAACTCTGGCCCTATGTATTAAGATATTCTTAAAGTTAATATTTATGAAAAAAAAAGTGTTCAAATTAAATTGTAAACATCTTTATTCGCAAAAATAAAAATTTAAAGGTGCAAATGACAAATTATGAATGCAGCTCTAAAGCTAACTTGTATAAACACGTAAACCAGTAAACCAAAGACAGCAAAAATGTGATAATATCCTAGAAACGTGATTTGTCACAGTAACCACTTCACATTTTGATCTGATAGTAGATTTAGAGAGAAATTTCGATATCATTGCCATCAAAAGACAATATGTCGCAAAAAACGACCAGTTTTATATTACTCCATGCATGGCTACACAGCTTGTTAACATGAAGTTTAAGGATTTTTTTTTAAATATAATATTTGAAAAGGTAGTAGAATATTGGTTCAAAATTAAAAGCCACCAAAGTCTGCAATCGATTACCAAGGCTATACTCAATTTGACGGTGTAAAAAAACATCTATATTTCACCTATCAAAATTAATCCCCAGAGTCTAATTTATATGTCAAAGACTCCACGCTAGGAGAAGGAAGGCTTAAACTAAAGTTCACGAAAGATAGGCCTAATGAGACCCAACATTAGGGCAAATCTGTTCAATAATTAGGTGAAGATCATCGATCTCTTCAGGAAGTAGCTCAACGGTGATGGATGAGAAAATGAGGAATTGATGGAATTTATTTAAAGATTTCTGATGCTTCACATCTTCCGTTCTATTGGTTTTATGCGGATTACTTGAAATTTCAAGGCTAATATTTACTGCTTCCGCCAACGATATTACACGAAGGTTTAGTTTTCAACCTTGTGCCAGTGGAGTCCTTCGAGTAGTTTGTGTATTTACAGAATATTTGTCGGAAGGGAAAATAAAAATTGAGAAAATTTGGGAAATGTTTTTATTAGGTAGACTTTTTCGATGGGAGTAGCTACCGGGGAAAATGCGCCAAGATTTGACATTTGTTGCCACGAAACAATATCACAATTTATAACAAAAATAACTATTCGACGATTTCAAAACCTTTACATATTTTATGGTAACCTCTCTCTCTCTCTCTCTCTCTCTCTCTCTCTCTCTCTCTCTCTCTCCTCTCTATGATTTTATTTATAATAAATTTTTTTGAACTTTAAGAAAAATAAAGCATCCGTATAATGACATTTTCAATAAGTTGACGCCATGTCTGTCCCTCAAAAAAGCGCATGTGTGCCGACTTAACCGTCTGAATTATAAGAACAAGAAAGTATCATGGTTGAGGAGAGCTTTTTTTATTTTGCGTGTTAATTAATAATAATAATAATAATAATAATAATAATAATAATAATAATAATAATAATAATAATAATATAATAATAATAATAATAATAATAATAATAATAATAGGAACAGCACTAGTGGTAGAAAGTTCGTTATCTTTGAAGCAGATGGTACTTTATACATTTGTAAATTAGAGAATCCATTAAAGTGAACATTTTCTTTCAGTGTATTCAGTGTCCTCACTTACACTTTTATGTAAAATGGTTCAGTTTACACTTTCAGCAATGAAAATTTACAAAGTTTGTGTTTTAAAAGTTCAAAAGTGAAGGGAATTGAACTGGTCCCATTGTTTTTTTGTTTGTTAAGCGGCCTCATATCAGCAGGAAATTGGCAATGCGGCCTTTCATTGCTGTGGCTACACTTGTTGACAACTAAATGGTGATGAAAGAGGCATGATCATAACTGAATGCTCTTGTTTATATTACTTGTCAACGTTGCTTTTCCTCATACATATCGATAATACATATTTACTCACACATCGTTGAAATATTTTTACTTATAGCCAAACCCGGATAAATAGGGAGGGTTGGTGTCAGGAAGGGCATCCGGCTGTAAAAATCTGTGCCAAAACCAAAAATGGAATGAGCCGAAATATGGAAAGAGGTAATGCTAGGGCGTACTCCGTAAACGACGCACAGAGACATCGCCCTACTCTGTGGTAAGGCGAGGGCTACTGCATCAGGAGCGGGTGCAGCTAAAGAAGCGAGCTCACATTGGGTTCAGAGTATGTCAGCTAAATGTTGGGTCCATGACTGGGAGAGGTAGAGAATTGGCTCACTTGATGAGAGAAAAGAAAGTAGATGTTGTGTGTGTGCAAGAAACGCGGTGGAAAGGAAATAAAGCTAAAGAGTTGGGAGATGGATATAAGCTATATTATAGTGAGCAAATAAACAAGGTAGAAATGGAGTTGGCATAGTACTGTCTAGTGAACTAAAGAACTCGGTAATAGAAGTGCATAGAAAGAATGACCGTATCATCAGATTGAAGATATGTTATGGAGGAGAGATTCTGAATATTATAAGCGCATATGCACCACAAGTTGGTTGCACAGAAGAAGAGAAGGGAAATTTCTGGAGAGACATGGATGGAATAATGCAAGAACTGGAAGAGCATGAGAGGGTGATAGTTGGGGCAGATTTGAATGGCCATGTCGGAAGTGAAAATGAGGCGATTGGGCGGGTGCATGGGGGCCATGGAATTGGGGAGAGAAACCCAGAAGGAGAGAGTGTAGTGGACTTTGCTGTGTCATTCGACATGGCAATAGTAAACACATTTTTTGAGAAGAAAAGGGAACACCTAATAACATATAGGAGTGGGGGAAGATTCTCCCAGATAGACTATTTCTTGTATAAAAGGATAAATCTGGTGGAGGTCAAGAACTGCAAAGTTATTCCAGGCGACCATGTAGCCCAACACAGGCTGCTATGTATGGACTTGAAGTTGAAAGGGAAAGAAAAAACCAAAGCTAAAGGGATAAGGAAAATTAAATGGTACGAATTACAGAAGGAAGGGGATAAGAAGAGAGAGTTTAAGAGGAGGGTTTTGGAGGATATTGATATAGGGATTGAAGATGTTCAAGAATGGTGGGCACGAAATGCAGCAGTAATAAGAAGGCATGGAAAGGAGCTGCTAGGAGAGACATCTGGTATCATATGGGAAGAAAAGGATAGTTGGTGGTGGGATGAAGACATTGAGAAGTAGTCAAAGATAAGAAGGAGGCAAAGAAAAGATGGGAAGAGTCACAGTCAGTGGAAGACAGAAATAGGTACAGAGAGAAAAACAAGGTGGTGAAAAAGGTGGTAGCCCAAGCTAAAGCAAAGTCGTATGATGATGTGTATAATGAGCTGGGGACAAAGGAAGGATTAAAGAAGATGATGAAGCTATCAAAGGCTAGAAATAAGAGCACCAAAGATATAACACACATCAAACAAATAAAGAATCAAGAGGGTGTAGTGCTTAGAAAGGAGGAAGACATTGTGAAGAGATGGAAAGAATATTTCGAACAGTTGTTAAATGAAGAAAATAATAGACTAATAAGAGAGGATGGGCAAGTGAACATTGGCATGGTAATGAGGTTTTCTAGGCAAGAGGTACTAAATGCACTGAAGAAGATGAAGAATGGGAAGGCAACCGGACCAGACATGATCCCGGTGGAGGCATGGAAAGCATTAGGAGATGAAGGAGTGGATATACTGTACGATCTTATGATAAAGATACTTGAACAGGAAAAGATACCAAATGAGTGGGCGTGGGAGTATATTGATCCCAATTTTTAAAGGGAAAGGCGATGTCCAAGAGTGTGGTAATTATAGGGCATTAAATTGATGTCCCACACTTTGAAGATACTGGAAAGGATGATAGATGCTAGACTGAGAGAAGAAGTACAAATAGGTAAAGAGCAGATGGGATTTATGAAGGGAAGGGGAACAACAGATGGTATATTTTGTCTGAGGCAAATAATGGAGAAATTCGGGGAAAGACAAAGGGACCTACATATGGTATTCATTGACCTTGAAAAGGCTTATGACAGAGTCCCGAGACAAGAGGTATGGAGGAGCCTGAGGGAGAAGATGGTGCCAGAGAAGTATGTGCGATTGATACAAGAGATGTACCGGAATGTATTTACCAGAGTGAGGAGCAGTGTTGGGGAGACAGAAGGTTTTGAGGTGAGAGTAGGATTACACCATGGGGTCGGCTCTGAGCCCATTTATTTCTTTTAACATAGTGATGGATGTTATAATAGAGGAAGTAAGGGAGACAGTACCATGGAACATATTGTATGCGGATGATATTGTTCTGTGTGCAGAGAGCAGGGAAGATCTGGAAGTGAAATTGGAAAGATGGAGACAAGTACTGGAGGACAGAGGAATGAGAATAAGTAGATCCAAGACAGAATATATGTGTACCACCACTGTGGGGGATGATAGAGAAAGTATTCAGCTTGGTGGAGAGCAAATAAGGAGAGTTGATAAGTTTAAGTATTTGGGATCTTTTGTTAACGCTGGAGGAAGTATGGAAGAAGAAGTAAAACATCGGGTACAGGCAGGCTGGAACAACTGGAGAGCGGCCTCGGGAGTTCTTTGTGACAAAAGAGTGCCGCTTAGGTTAAAAGGAAAATTTCACAAGACGGTGGTAAGAACAGCAATGCTGTATGGTACGGAAACAGCAAGCATGAGAAAAGCAGAGCAGAAGAAGATGGATGTGGCAGAAATGAGAATGCTTAGGTGGATGTCTGGGGTAACAAGAGTGGATAGGATCAGAAATGACTACATAAGGGGGTCAACTAAGGTGGTGGAAGTATCAAAGAAAGTGCAGGAGGGGAGGCTGAGATGGTATGGACACCTGTTGAGGAGAGATGAGGACCACGCTGGGAGACATACTATGGGAGTGGAGGTGCAAGGAAGAAGAAAGAGAGGGAGACCAAGAAAGAGATGGAAGGACTGTGTGAGAGGAGATTTACATGAGAAGGGAATTGATGAGGCAGAAGTGCAAGATAGAAATAGATGGAAACGGCTCATCCGAAACGGCGACCCCATATAAAAATTGGGAAAAAGCTGGGAAGAAGAAGATATATATATATATAAAGAGAGAGAGAGAGAGAGAGAGAGAGAGAAGAAGAGGAGAGACGAAGAGAGAGAGCAAAAACGCTTCAAATATTCTTACTATCCAAAATATTGAGCTTTGAGCCATGTGTGGAAAGTTCCCCCCAACCTCACTGGTCCCTCTCTGCCTCATGTAGATGGAACGAAAATAATCTTTGACAAGATCGAGAGATTGGAGGACCTTGTAAAACAGCAGGCCCCCGTACAGAGTTAAACGTGACGTCAACATATAAAATAAAACCAGCCAAGCAAAGATAAAATACAAATCCTAACTAAAAAAAATCATTGGAAGGATAGAAGCAGGAAAAAGTATTTCAAAAAATAAGAACTAGGAGAGGTAGGGGGAGGCAAACAACTTGGAGGATACTTGAAGGGGATTTTAAGAGCGCTTACAAGTAGGGAGCTGTACAGAAACCATATTGGTGATATAGAAAGGCAAACCAATGAAAAACCGAAAGCTATACAGAACCAACACTCTAGAAACGAGAAACTGAAAAAAAAAGAATTTCAGAAAAAAACAAGCTCAAGAACTACGAAAAATACGCCGTATAATTTTACTTTTTTTAATTCCTCCAAGCCTACTTTATATGTACCCTTATATCTGTAATGTAAGAAATGGACCTAAATAAATAAGAAAAAATATTATGTTTATGAAAATTTTACTTACAAGTAAAAACAGAACAACAATAGTTTGTTGTTGGACTCAAAACGAAACGATTAAGCATGCATAAACTAAAAAAGAAAATATTTCGTAACTACATACGTTACTTACAACGAACAAACTGTTTCATATGTGCAATCCAACTACAGACACACGCAAAATGAATATCTATTAGGTCCACATGTGCATTTATAATTTGTTGCCATTGATTTGACCTTTTTAATAAAACGAAAACTACCATAATATTTCATTTTCCCTGCAGTGATTCTCATTATTCTCCTGTTCAGAGCTTAATTTGCTCATAAAATTAGTAGGTAAATATTTGACAAATTAAATGCCGCATAATGAACGTTATCCATAAACAGTAATATTTTTACCTAAAACTGTATTGTCAATAACAGCTGTTTCTAATGGACAATGGGATTCAGAGGCAATTTGTTTGCAAATCATAGTTTATGATAATAAATTTTAATATCGGCAACTTTGTGGGCGTCCTCCTTCTCTCTCCCTCTATAGCTGTGGATACGAACAGAAACTGAATAGTACTATAGTAGTATGCGTGTGTGTGCATGTTTATATATATATATATATATATATATATATATATATTATAAGCAGAAATCCGTACCGAGCGCTTTCGCCTTTATTGAGGCATTGTCGAAGCACAAATGAAAAACTATTGGAAAAAAGGTTGAAAGGTAAACTCAAAGATCAAGAATACCAGATGGTTAATTGTCAAAACGATAAAAATCCAAAAAAAGTATAAAACTGAATATATTCATTTTGTTGTTTATATTTATACACAACTTTTCTTAATTATGAAGTTTAAACAAACTAAGGCTTAGTTCTACAACGCTTCCATTATTTGACATGATGAAACACGAGTCAGTGATATTCCTTTTAACTGTGTCGCTACACGGAATTAAGGACCTCGCTTGATTCTAGTTAATAAAATTGTCAACATCCCTCATATATACGAATAATGCATTCGAATATTGGTGCTGTTTGATTCGTCGTGAAAGTGATTTTCCACTTTGTCTGCAATATATTTTATCATACTGTTCCCAAGGAATTTCATATATGCAGCCAGGAACATCTTTAGGAGAATTTTTATTACTAAACTCTCAACATTATTACCAGAAGGGCGACCTAAAGGCGGTAACTCGCGAAGCTTCAAGTTAAACTATCAAAGGGTATTATTTAAATGTGAATTTATGATATTTTAAAAATAAATCTTATATGGGATGAAATGTAAAGATGTTAGGTTTTATCTGCCCAAAAGAATTTTTCTTTTATCTTCAATATTTTTTGGAGATATTAGCATTTGAATAGTGTTAGGGCCGCGCCAAAAATGAGCCCGTTTCTAGTAAAAACTTCGCTTTGCTCGTAATTACTGCAAAGAACAAACATTTATGTTTTAAAGCTTTAAAATTCTATGAATTTCTAAAAACCTTCCATCATACGGTAAATTGAGAATGTTATGCTTATCAAATTCAAGTTTGTCTTAAGTTAAATAAAATGTTTTCCTAGCTCTTTTCCATACTACAACTACAAAAGTCCTTGGGAATTTACGTTTCAAGACAATAAATTGCCGGCTACAGACACGCAGATCTTTTAGGAGCATCTCGGAAAAAACAAAGAATTTAACATTTTGATGGTGATTGGAATAATATAAAAAAAAGAGGCACTGTTAGTTGATTTTTTAAAGACTTAGAAGGTGAAATTTCTAACATTTCTATGAACTCTTACATAAGAAAATTAAAATTTTAATTTCTTTTTTCTTCTACAATAAATTTTATAGAAGGGACTAAATTATTAAGCTTGATCAGAAATTCCTGGAGATTTTCGTGAACTGTCCAAATACAGAAAATATCATCCACATACCTAAACCATATAACTTTTTGTGGCAAAATTCGACCAAGTGTAAGAGTTCTTAAGTTATTTCTACGTAGGTTTGTGGAGTTCTGAAACAGGAAAGGCAGTGAAGGAAGTACTTCAATACTAATGTAGTTGTATATCCTGGATGTGAATAACAAGGATTCTTGTAACATTCAGTACAAAATATAACTAATCAACGTGACGGATTTTTTCATAATGTCAACAATACCTAGAAATAACTGTAAGAATGGAAAATTATAAGTATCAAATCACAAATATACCAATTACTGTGATAGAATCGACAAAGTTTATATACAGGCTAGACAGTTTAATTTTTCAAAGGATGTAGTTTTTGTAGAAATCAGAAAAAATACACAATGTGTTCCTACACTGGTTTTTTTTTTCTACCTAATGGGTAGGATTTAAAAGGATCCTCTTAATTCCGGCAGAGAAATAAGCTGATTTGGGAGCAGGAAACGTGATGTTGAATAAATTACTTTTGGAGTAGTGAAGAAGAAAAGCAAATAAGAGCCATTAATCCCTTGGGCTCTACATTTGAGAGGGCCGACAGTTGATGATTAATTACTAAAGACAATTAAAACATTTATGATGGAAGTGACACATAATGCAAATTGATAATAGAAATAAATAACGGACGTTACTGAAATAGAAGCGGCGTTCAAATATATTAATCATTCATGCGCACTTGGTATATATTCTAGCTTATCTAGAGAAAACAATTTTTTTATTCACTCAATTTTTTACAAACCTGGATGTCAAGCGATGCCAACTGGAATTATAAAAACTATTAATAAAATTTATGAGTTACATAAGGTTAATTTTTGCTTATCATAGCATCCAAAGTCCTATTGCGTAATTCATTTGGCTATATGTATTTCTTGGTTACAAAACGAATACATGGGATATAGTGTTTAGGCTAAAAGCCAACAAACACTGGGACCTATGAGGGCATTCAGCGCTCGAAAGGAAATGACAAAAGGTAGGTTTGAAAGGTGTAACAGGATGAAAACCTGGTAGTTACACTGTGAAATAATTGTTATGAGACGGTGTATAGCAAGCTGGGAGAAAGATAATATGAAAGGTGGTAGAGTAAAGGAACGAAAGGGGTTGTAGCTAGGAGCCGAAGGGACGGTGCTATGAACATTTAGTAATGCCTACAGTGCACCCCGTGAACTGCACTGACGGCACTAGCCGCCTACGGAGAACAACTCCGAGAGTAGAGGACGTTATTCATGGTGAGACGTTGAGTAGCGGCGACATTCTCCTCAAAACGGAATAGATGGCCACTTATGTATAGGGCGTTCAAACGAGAACAGACATCTGGCAGAATACCAGCGAAGTATAATTAATTCAAGAGTCCTTTAAAGCGAAGAGGGAAAGGTAAATGCTGTAACTGTGGAAGAGCTATGATCGGAATATTTAATTAATGCGATTGAGAAATTTTAGACTCATACTTATTGAAATTAATAAATAAAAAAAAAGGATTCTGGTAACGTGAAGGTGAGCTGATAAGCAATGACAAGAAACGGATTTCTCAGATTTTTTGAAGATGTCCTCGTTTAAATACGCAGTTACTATTAAGGATAAGAAAATATTAAATCTCCAGATGATGCAAAAAGCATATCGATCTGTTCCAAGAAATCTTGAGGATACTAATCAATCAGCAACACACGAATTGAATTCTGTTTCTCCATTCAACAGCTTGAAGAATCAATTATCAACTCTTACGATTCCCCTGCGGCAAATCATATTGCAACGACCTCTGCAACTGCTTCCTGTACCCTAAGGCTTTCCACATACTCACGTCATGAGTATTTTATGCACCCAATCGTTCCTCTTTCTAACTTACGGGTTGTTAGTTCTTCTGTTAGCTTAGAAATGAGAAAACACAGGTTATCGATCTGAGAAAAAATGTAATATTGTACTTGAAGTTTCTGTTGCAACACTGCACACGCACGCACAGACACACACTCATATATACTATATATATATATATATATATATATGTATATATCATATATATATAATATATATAAATATATAATAATAATATATATATTATACAGAGTTACTAATATATATTATATATATATATGTATTATATATATAATATATATATTATATATTATAATATATATATATAATAATATTTATATATGTTTTTGGGTGCGCTCCCACGTGGATCATGACCTGCATTGTGAATATGGTAAACAACAACCATGTTAGCCTGTTTTTTCTATTCTTTTGAAAAATAAAAAGAAAACACTGGCGAATTCCTAATGAAATCCTACGATTCCCTGACCTGAATCTCGGGCCACATGGCAGTTTTCGGCTCGCTGTGATGCCGGGTTTGATTGACCACAGGGGAAAAGTTGTAACGATTTGGCGCAGCAGGTGCTGCTGATGAGTCGCCTTTCACCTCGTTCGGTTTGGGTCTTGTTTGATGTTGAAAGGCTGGGGGGGGCAAGGGAAGGGATCCGGGTGCGGCGAGCGAACTTCGTCTTTAATGCTGGGAATCGGATGCATCAGATTTAAAGCGATGAACACAAATATTGGTCAATAAGAATTGACACTAACATACTGTGTAATTATATATATATAATATATATATATATATATATATATATATATATATATATATATTAGAGATGTATCGGATGTCTGAAAATGGAATTTGCGGATGCGGATACAGATGGGGGTATTTGATGCCCATACCCTCGTGGATGCGGATGCGGATTCTTTGCAAATCTAAATCATTTAGATGTATTTATTTGTTATAGACGATTTTCAGTCAAATAATTCAAAATCATGTGTTACCACATAATATTGTATGTACTCATTCAAAGTAGAAACATGAGTGATACTCAAGTATGTGTGTGTGTGTGTATACTTTTATATGAATGTACATACAGTAACAGCGATACACAAACGTTTTTGTTGTCTTGCATGATAAGGGCAATAAAACTCAAAGCCATTCTCCATATGAGAGAGAGAGAGAGAGAGAGAGAGAGAGAGAGAGAGAGAGAGAGAGAGTTTCCTAAAAAATGCAGTATCCTGCCTTCATGAATGCAACTGCTGAAAATGACATGAAATTACTTGACCAAATATGCTATAACAGAGCTACTTATAGAGTGTATACTATATGAAATGTATACTTGTGCATCATGTATTTGTATAATAAAGTAATGAAACCTAATTTAGCAAAATTCAAAAAACAAAAATCTACTTTAGCTACAATGCATGAGTATGAACTATTGAACACTGAGCAGGGGGTGACATCCTTGTATCCACATCCTCGTACTGCGGATGCGGATGTTGCTCGCTATGTCAATGTGGATGCAGATACGGATGAGATGTCGATGCAGATATCTGATACATCTTATATAATATATATATATAATATTATCTAATATATATGTATATATATATATATATATATATATATATATATATATATATATATACTTATGACATAAGTATATATATATATATACTTATGTCCTTATGTTCTTTGAATCCAAACCAACGCCCTTAAGCTTTTAATCCCTAGACTAACCAGTACCCATACCTCAAGGTCATACCTCTCACACGATGAAATAAATAGGCCGAAAGGCCAGATTGTAAGTCAGTAGTCGCTTGATAATGCCATAAGGCGAAACAGCTGTCCGCGACAAAATTCAATAATGGAAGAAGGAATCTGCGTATTTTTCATCAGAATTTGACGAACGAGAATCGGAAAAAACTTTGTCGGTATGAAGATACTTGCAAGAAACCTATTGATGCCACTAAAGCAATTGCTTTTAACAAAAATTGTATAGGAGAAAAACTATGCCCTATATATATATATATATATATATATATATATATATATGGGCATAGTTTTTCTCCTATACAATTTTTGTTAAAAGCAATTGCTTTAGTGGCATCAATAGGTTTCTTGCAAGTATCTTCATACCGACAAAGTTTTTTCCGATTCTCGTTCGTCAAATTCTGATGAAAAATACGCAGACTTCCTTCTTCCATTTATTGAATTTTGTCGCGACAGCTGTTTCGCCTTATGGCATTATCAAGCGACTACTGACTTACAATCTGGCCTTTCGGCCTATTTATTTCATCGTGTGAGAGGTATGACCTTGAGGTATGGGTACTGGTTAGTCTAGGGATTAAAAGCTTAAGGGCGTTGGTTTGGATTCAAAGAACATAAGGACATAAGTACTGTGACAATAAAAGTGAAAGTTTAAATATTCAAAATACAATGCTATGTGCTAGTGTTTCCTTAAATGTATGTCTAAAATTTAATATGTTACAAGGTCGGCTTCTGAATATCGATGCTCACAGCGGGATAATAAACAGAGGCGTAACCCCAAATGCCCCTTACCACAAAATAAGCCTCAGGATATATAGTAACCCCAACCTTGTAACAGCCTTAATAATGAAAAACAGCACCGCTCCGGGGGGACCGAAGGAGATGTGCACGAATGTAGTTTACAAATTTACTTGTCCAGAGGAGATGTGTAAATCTCACAGCCAAAACTACATCGGGCACACTACAACGACCCTTCGGAGACGTCTGCTGGCTCATAGAAATCAAGGGGCCATCCATCAACATTACATAGATGTTCACAACAGGAAGCCATCTCTTCAAGAGCTCATAGAAGGCACCCAGGTCGTGAACAGGGAAGACAACTACGGTCGGCTCTTAATAACGGAAGCAATGAGCATCGCTATTCAAAAGCCGACCTTGAACGTCCAACAAGAATCGGACCATATACTCCCCTCCAGCAGGAGAAGGAATACGCAAGCCAACAGGGACCAGACAGCGCGCCCCAACCCACCGAGAACATCGCACCCCTTAGGAGACATGAGAGGACCCAGCGTCAACGAGAGCAGAGTAACATGCTCAGGTCGCTGAGACCCCGCCCAACACGAATCTGCAGCCGTTAACCAATGTAGACCATTTGGACACACACACAAACACACACACACGCGCACTCACTCAAATTTAAATTATACACATTTATGTATAAACAGAAATTATCTGATATGTACCTTAATGCATGCTATAAAATATATATATATGTATTTTTTTTTACTCCTGTATTTAGATTTCTATATTCATTTTCCTTCCTGTATGTAATTTTGTAATTTTTTTCTAAAACCAACATGTAACATTAAATTTTAGACATACATTAAAGGAAACACTAGCACATAGCATTGTATTTTGAATATTTATTTAACCACTGTTTAAAGTTTCACTTTTATTGTCACAGTACATATGTCCTTATGTTCTTTGTATCCAAAACAACGCCCTTAAGCTGTTAATCCCTAGACTAACCAGTACCCATACCTCAAGGTCATACCTCCCACACGATGAAATAAATAGACCGAAAGGCCAGACTGCAAGTCAGTAGTCACTTGATAATGCCATAAGGCGAAACAGCTGTCACGACAAAATTCAATAAATGGAAGAAGGAATCTGCGTATTTTTCATCAGAATTTGACGAACGAGAATCGGAAAAAACTTCGTCGGTATGAAGATACCTGCAAGAAACTTATTGATGCCACTAAAGCAATTGCTTTTAACGATATATATATATATATAAAAGAAAAGACAGAGTGCCAAGTACTTTCTGTATTTACCACATCTTTGTGCCGCCCGAAGATGGTGGTAAATACAGGAAAGTACTTGGCACTCTGTCTTTTCTTTTTTCAAAAAAATTTTCCCTGTGGCTTTTGCTGGTAAACAAAACCAGTGCTTACTTTTGTGATTTTATAGTATATATATATATATATATATATATATATATATATATATATATATATATATATATATATATATATATTTAATATATATATATATATATGTATGTATGTATGTATGTATGTATGAATGTATGTTTATAGATATATATACCAATTTACGTTGTTGTATTGCATAGTTCTTAATCAGAAAATTTCCCATTCCAGTAGGGGATCGGCTGTCCCCTTCCAAGTATATGGACTCAATGAGTCGCCAGGGAAAACACCTGGAAAAGATTACTGATACATTCTAGCTAAGCCCCAAACCTAATTAAACTCCACCGTCTTTTTCCATTTAATGGCGCTCCCTTTTCCTTATTCCAGCAGGTACAGTCCGAGCCTCCAGACTGGTGCGACGCCCCCGGCAACAACCGAATTACTTAAAAAGTAAGGGAAACTTCCAAAATCAGTAATCTTTCTGTCTGCCCGACAATCGAAGTCGCTGGCCGAGGTGAACTCACATCACACACTTCTTCAGGCAGGACAGAACTCCCAACTCCCAGACGTCGTCGCTGACTTGGATCCCATCGACATAAGGTTGTGCGTGCAAGCAAAATCCAAGAAGCAACGAAAGGTAATGTGCCCCGGAAGGAAAATTGGTTGGCCAGTATCTTTTTCTTCGAACTGTTTATTCTCTCTCTCTCTCTCTCTCTCTCTCTCTCTCTCTCTCTCACACACACAAACACACACAGATTTCAGCCTCTCTGTAAATTCTCGTCTTTTCAGCTTATACAGTGTTCTTATCAGTACCAGAGTGTGCCCCTTACTAGATTTGCATAGAGCAACGCCATTCCCTTGCTAAAAGTGATTAGATAATGCAATCTTTCTTGCGTATTAACTTGATCTAAGAGATATATGTTAGTATTACTCTCATCTGGAATGATTTCACTTCCAGGAGTGGTGTAAGTGTTATATGCCAAGTAGACGTTTCTCCTGTCATCCTAATTTGCCAAGAGAACTCCGCCCTACCGGGATTGCGACATGAAATTTAAAGACCTCTTGTATATGGTCCATTTATGTACACCATTAATTTTCTTAATGTACTAATCTCCAGCTTAGTGATATACTGTATATTTATATTTTAGTGAACTATTCATGATATTCATGTCTCT
>NC_087202.1:54828679-54831179 GCF_015104395.2 Macrobrachium nipponense | reverse complement strand
AATAATGAGAAATGTTTGCTGTTATTCAGTGCCAATCTTCAATAGGCGGCAAATTATTGGTAAAATCTACAATTTAAAATAATGACGATATTGTATAATTGTCAAGTACATGCAGAATATATATAAAATACTGATGTCCGTGGATAAGAATTATAAAAAGAAATTAAAAACAAACAGAACCACCTACAGTAATGGAGAGAGAGAGAGAGAGAGAGAGAGAGAGAGAGAGAGAGAGAGAGAGAGAGAGAGAGAGAGAGAGGTATTTACCCAATTACTATCAACAAACAACCTCATCCGACCCAACACTTCAGTTCCCTGATATAAATGTAGCCAATCAATTTTCCGTTTCTTGTTGTGGATTATATGAAGAAGAATGAGTCTTAAATCCCTCTGCAAACAAAGCCCGACTTGCTGAAAGCCGAGTAAAGTCTTGTTTACATTCCCTTTGTGTGAATTTCTAATGCCAGGATCATCTGGTATACCGAGAAAATGAGGCATGAGAATAAAGCGAAAAGAATACAGAGCAGAAGAGAAATTGTTGAAGGCGAAATAGGTACGGAATAGACCAAGATGGTTCGTGTGCAAATCTTGGCGTCTGCGATTCTCCTGAAGGAAAGGGTCCATTAGGATACCTATCTCTCATATTAAGAGATGGATAATGAGGCTCAGCGCCACACCCGAGAACTATTCATGATATTCATGTCTGTGTGTTCCAATAATTAAGCCTGAAATCCAGGCTCCAGAGCTAAATGTACGTGATATTTCGAAGAATATTTTACTTGCTTAAAACAAAAGAGATGATGGCCATGAAGATGTCATATTTCTATTAAAGTTATACAACGTGATAAGTTTTAACTATCCAGTAATTAAAAATACTGATTAAGTGAAAGAATATGTTAGTATGTTATATTAGTGGTACTAACAGCAATAAGGAAAAAAAGACATTCGTAACATAAAGAATAAATATTCAATGATAATATAAATAATAATAATAATAATAATAATAATAATAATAATAATAATAATAATAATAATAATAATAATAATAATAATAATAATAACCATCTTGGTCTAATAATAATAATAATAATAATATGTGGCGCCGTGGAGGAGTGGGTTAGGTCGTCAATGGACTTAAGTCAAGTTAAGCAACATTGGGGCTGGTCAGCCGTTGGATGGGTGACTGCTCTCCTCGGCGTTGATTCCTTGGGAAAGGATCTTTACCATAATTTCCTCAGTCTACTCAGCTGTAAATGAGTACCTATCCCTGATGAGGTAGGGTCCAGCTATGGGTTAAATAGCAAAACTCAGCAATGATGGAAAGAAATGAAGGAATAAACGACAACGACGTAAATGGAACCTCTGGCAACAGAGGAGCTTCGTCCGGCAACCAGGTATTCAACCCAATTGCAGGGGAAGACGGTCAGGTACTTGGAGGTCGTCATCCAGCAACTGATCACCACAACGACAGTAATCAACAGCCTGAGATTGGAGCTACAGAAGCAAAAAGAAGAAATGGACAAGAGAAGAAAATAAGGTAATGTGGAGATGCTACATCAGAAGCAACCCGACGGAGAGAGGATATAGAAGAAGATTGGTCAACATCTGGAATGAGAGGAATAACCCCCCCACCCCCCCAAACAGAGCAGAGGCTGGTAGACCAAGTAAGGAACATAAAGAAAAACAACTGGCTCTCCCCAACAGAAAGAGAAGAACTGGAAAGGGAAATGTCACACGACAACGAATTACACGAAGACGAACTGAGAGACGATGCCACAGAAGACGACAGGGAAGATGAGGTATCAAACAACGACACACGAAGAAACACCGACGAAGCAACAGAGAGGACGGAATGGGTAGAAAAGATTAGACAATGGATGGAGCCAGATACAGAGAGAACAAAGATCCCCTCCATGAAAGCCTACAACACCAAGAAATTAAGGGAGAAAACAAGTGAGGTCAATGAAATAATGGGCATAATACACACCACCAGTATCACAGAAACAAATAACTTGGTATATGCAGGAGCAAGATTAGTAGCAGAACTGATGGGGATTCGAACACCAACACCACCAGCACAACCAACCCAACAGAAACCAAAACAGCAACCTCCTTGGAAAAAGGCGCCTGGAAAAGCAAATCATGGTGATGGAGATCTGACTTGAGTAAACTGAAAGAGATGGCAGAAAAAAAGGCTAGAAGCAAGAAACAAGGGAGGAACTCAACGAGAAATACAAAGTACAAGAGGGGACTAAACAACACAATAGAAGATGTAAAACAGAGGCTTAAGGCCAAACCACATAAGATCCAACGGTACATGAACAGGAATAAGGGATACCAACAGAACAAACTATTCGGAACCAACCAGAAAAGACTATACAGCCAACTAAGAGGGAAGACACCACCAACAAATTCCTGAAGCCGAACCAAGTAAGAGACTCTGGGAAAACATATGGAGTAATCTGGTATCACACAACAAACATGCAACATGGCTCCAGGA
>NC_087202.1:54816179-54823679 GCF_015104395.2 Macrobrachium nipponense | reverse complement strand
ATGCAAGGCACTCTTCATACCACGGATTCCTTTGTTCTTTCTTATTTTTTAGCTCTTCTCAACGTTTGACATCAGACTTTTTTGTATGTTGCTTTTTCTCATCTCAACTTAATTCCACTCCCAATATACACTCCCCCCAAATCAAAATGTCCTCCATGTACCTGATTTTCTCGCTGATGTGTGATTCCCCTCTCCATTAGCGTAAACTATAGATCCTATGTTGGTGAAAAACAAAAACGTCACTCGGGCGCCAAATATCTAATTCTACCACAAGACGTGTTTCAACGTGCAATATAGTACATCCTGACATACTCAATCCACCCTTAAACACAATACCGATGGAGAACAACAAAAAATAAGAAGAAACACTTGCTAACTAATGTGATACAGAAATACGGAAAACCATCGGATTACAACAATAAAAATGAGTTACAAAAATAAGGAATGACGAAAAAGTGGCACATAAGCCTCGTCAAAAGGAACAAGTTAAAAATATGCCGAAGTTTCTTGGGCGCAATCGAGTTTTCTGTATAGCGTATAAAACCATCAAGGCATTAACTATGACTGGGCAGCTCTCCAGTCGGTCACCAGATGAGGTAGAGTGAGGGTGTGTCCCATAGCTCCGGAAAGCGCTGCCAATTCCACGACTTATTGCTAACTTTAACCTTAAATAAAAACAAATCTACTGAGGCTAGAGGGCTGCAATTTGGCATGTTTGATGATTAGAGGGTGAATGCTCAAAATACCAGTTTGCAGCACTCTAGCCTCAGTAGCTTTATAGATTTGCGGCCGCACGGACCGACAGACAGACAGACATAGCCGGCACAATAAATTTCTATTACAGACAACTAAAACTATCCAAAAGGGTAAAGAGAAAAGAGGCAGGTGACAGGAGAGGAGTATTACAAAAGTCGCACCCGATACGGCACCTTGAAAAACAAACAACTGAAGCGTGGGGTAATCACACACGTCGTTACGCAATCCTTCATTAAAAATTCCAGGCTGGATATTCAGTCCCACTAGGCATCAAATAATCTCATTTGGTTTTGAATTCTGTATGAGTCACGATACTCTACTTTCCTCTTTACACCAACTCCCCACCCCCCCACCCCCCTCTCGCGCCCCATTCTCCCGGAAAATAAGTAAGCATAATTCTTGCAAGTTCAGCCTAATAGCACGTTGTCGTTAGCACAGTAATGTTTATGATAACATTGTTCATTGCAGTAACTTTTAATATTACCAACAAAATTATTTATAAAAGTTCAATAAACAATTATAGCACAAAGCTTATGTATGCATAGTGACAACTGCATAATCATCACACACACAGGACGTATATATATATATATATATATATATATATATATATATATATATATATATATATATATATATATAATATATATATATATATATATATATATATATATATAAACCTAAGGTGTTTGTGTACAATGCATATACGTCAAGGCTAGAACTTAGGTAACTGTGACCCTGGATACACATCCACTACAAAGTTCTGAGTAGATCATTTCTTGTTTTCTGTCTCAAAAGTAACTTACGTAATGTTACAAGCCGAGAACCCATTGCTTTTTTCCACAAATTGTTAAAACAAACGCCATTAAAAATAAATGGATGACTTCAGTCATACCAGATAAGACTCTCCTTGCCATCACACGCCGTTCACTTCAATGTACTCTCTCTCTCTCTCTCTCTCTCTCTCTCTCTCTCTCTCTCTCTCTCTCTCTCTCTCTCTCTCTCCTAAATGAATATTTCATCTGCTGGCTGGTGACTGCGCTTCCTACATTTATGTGACTGGAATTTCTGCCTTCCCCTTTCCTTTATATATTATTTCCTTCAACTTTCTAAAATTCTTATAACAAACTACAGATTCAGTTCCCAGCATTTCCATTATTAACTATTTACTATCATAAATTCAGCAAAGCTTTAAGGAAGCACTTTTTATTTCGTTGTTCCCTGACTGATATGAAAGGGAACAGTTGGCCAAATCTTCAGTTAAGTTTCCATTAAACCACTTAAACTTTCAACGAATTTTTCTAAATCGCATGTGGACCATGTGGGAAAAATTACGGATTGACCTTTAATCCGTTTCTCTCTAAATATAGAGCGATTTTGTTAGATTGGATAATTAATCTTGCCGCTTATCAAATTATATATTCCTGTATAAAATTCATTATCATGAATTCCGTAACAAGGTGTCCCTAAGTATTAATACTTTTTTTTAATAAAACAAAAACATTAGATCACAATCCGACTACGTCCATTATCAGCAATAGCAGTGTAGATAACAATATCTGTGTAGCTATACCTTAGAATGAAATTTCTAATTCCCAGAAGCAATTCATCCCCGAAAAGAATCCACAGAAAGACACGGTTTCGAAATGATATAAGAACGCTTAATGGCGAATTCTGCTGCTTCTATTCTTTCTTGCTTTTTCTTATCTTCTTCCTTACGAACACCTGGTGATTCTCTACGCCGCACCTGGATTTGATGGACCAATGGAAAAGGTTAAACCGATTTCACGCTCCAAAATTTACCTTTTAATCATCCTCCACTTTCCCCCACTCTGGGCTTTCTACTGATGGAGAGAAACGCGCCGCCATTTCCAGACCCACAGAGAACACAACTGGTCCCTATTCACTTGCTAGTAATCTTCATTATGCTTTAATTTCTTTATTTCATTCCTCACTATGCTGTCATTTCTATATTTCATTCCATCTACAGAATCCGAAAAAGAGAGGTAAACTGCCTTCCAATAACCTGAGCCTAATTAGAGTGGCCGTTTCTCACACTTCCTTCTACTTTTGCCTTTTTATACGTTTATTTTTACACTTACTATAATTAGGGCTGATATTGTTAGCTACATAAACCGACATGAATGCCTTCTCCCTCACAGCATCCCAGCCGACTTTCTGCATTGAGGTATCTTAGCCGATACCCGCAATTTTAAGTAATGGCAACATGAATGAAAAGAGGGACCCAATTTACTTATATCTGCACAGCAACAACGGCTCGGAGATACGAGGAATAACAAAAAGAAAAACGCGAAAACGTTACCGACTTCACGACAGACTGCTGGTTTTATCATATATATTTTGGTGGGTTAACCCTGCAAATGTTTAAAGGGATCACCTATGTTCTGGGCATCCTTATATGACTTAGAATTTGGTCAGGAGTAATCTCCAAATCCCTAAATCCATAGAAAATCGTCTTAGTTCTTTTCAAGGGATGCTGAAGTTCATACTCAAATTAAAATGCATAGTGCTTAGGTATTTTAATTTATTATTATAAAAGTAGGGAAAAGGCAAACTCAATAAAAAAAATTATTCATTAGGCTCTGAAGGCCAATTTATGGAATAATTCCCAAGTGAGATTCTAAAATGGACACTTCGAAAATGTAAATGACAAAGGCATGCCGATGACAAATTATCTACACCCACCCAAAAACTATTATATATCAACGCATAAACCACAAATTGTGAAGTCAACAAAGCAATAACCCTGCATGCAAAATTCTGAATACAAACCCTCACAGTTTTGCATTACGAACATATGCCACTGCTGCAAACAATCAGCTGAAATAAATCAACACATGACACGAAGCTGTCGCTATAACATTTGAATATAAAATTGTTCCAATCAACCCTGCGCAGAAAATAACATCTCATATGCTATAAATGTCAAAAAGATCGTCTCTCGTATAACCTAAGGGAGGATATGATTTCATCTCTCTTAATGGATAGAAGCTGCCGGTGATTAAGTAAACGATTTTAAGAAAAATCCTCTACCAATTGTCCGACAGACTTTTATAACACATTTCCTCGTCTAAAGCATCTTACCAAAATGTACACTAACGCTGGAAACTTTAAAGCAACTTATTTTTTTTTTTTTTTTTTTTCACGAACTCTCTATCAAGAAACAGGCCTACGTCTTAGGTCCAAAAAGCCGGCCCCCACACAAGGCTAAAAGGAAGTAAAAATCTCATACATGTCACCTGACGATCTTATTAGCTGAGCATAAGATTATCTTAACGGCTCCATGCAAAGGCTGAGGCATTCTTAAGCTTAGGGTCAAAGAAGAACCAACCTAATGGGACGCCACATTAAGGTGAATCTACTGAAAAAAAACTAGACGAAATTCAGAAACGTTTCCAATGGATAAACAGATATGAGGATGAAAGCGGAATAAGTTATCGGATTATGTTTTCCTATCTCTCACACTTCATTGTTATTATTATTTTCTTATACCTTCAGTTACTTGTAGTCTGACGGCTCAAGTTGCTTATTCATATTAAATTTCCTGCTCGAGCAATCTATCTGAACATCATATTGGTTCAGTAATAATTTTCGCTTAAACACGGGGTCAAATTTAAGAGAGAGAGAGAGAGAGAGAGAGAGAGAGAGAGAGAGAGAGAGAGAGAGAGAGAGAACACTTCGGTTTTGATTTTCATGATTTGCTTGCGCTGAAGTATTTCACTCTCTATAAGGCAATTGCAAATCGAATCACAGTTTCCGTACAGTAAGAGAACAAAATTCAGAAAACGATATACGTTTAGAGAGCTGAGAAACGACGTAATGATGATGATATAAATACCCTAAGTTAAACCATAGCAATAACTACCTTCATAATAAGTTTCAGCGTCACCCGAATCGCACTGATTTCAAAAATACGCAAAGCGTCAGTAGAAACTTCTTAGATGTTGGTGAATATTTTTCTGACGTAAATACACGCGAACAGGGGAAGAAAGAACAAAAGTGCTGTGGAAGCGATGCTCCCTACGCACGAGAAAGGGAGAAAAGAATATATATATATATATATATATATATATATATATATATATATATATATATATATGTGTGTGTGTGTGTGTGTGTGTGTGTGTGTGAGTGTGTGTGTGTGTCGCGCATTACTGCAGTTGAAAAATAAGAGGCGAGGTGTTGGTCCTGACCGGTTTTTTATTTTACTTTCAACAATGGCTGGGAAATAAAGTCGATATGTATGTGTTGTATAGTGTATATATATATATATATATATATATATATATATATATATATATATATATATGTGTGTGTGTGTGTGTGTGTATGTATATATATATATATATATATATATATATATGTATATGTATATATATTTATATGATATATATATATATATATAATATATATATATATAGTATATAAAATAAATGTAAATAAATCCTCGTTTCTTGGGGACACTTTTTTTTAACAAATACCCCGAAAGTAACAATCCTCCTGCTGTGTTGCTTCCATCATTCAGTGCACCAGTATCCAAATGAGGAAATATTTACCATTTAAATAGCTTTAAAATTATATAAATTACCCCTCGCTTAATGAATACACAACGCACAAATATTTGCAAAAATATGGATGTGGACTATCTATGATTATAAATATTGTTGCAGCGGCCGATGCCTTTCACCAAAATCTTCTCTATTTTTTTCTTTTAAATAATAATTCAACCACTACAACTCCCGTTCGGCGCTGTTTCCATTATTCTGCAATTCGGCGTTTAAATTCACTCTCATGGAATTATTCGGTAAAGTATTTGACAGTATTAAATGCTGCATAATGAACTCGGTTCATAAACAGTGATGTTTTCACTAAAATTGCATTGTCAAAGTCAGCTGTTTTTAATTTCCCCCGGGATTCACGGAAAATTTATTCCTAAATCACGGCGCATGTGAATAAACGTCATTTATGCTTCCCACGCACTGTACTTCAACACTAGCTCTCTCACTCTTTTGATACTTATATATATATATATATATATATATATATATATATATATATATATATATATATATATACCTATAGATTACACACACACACACACACGCACACATATATAAAATATGTGTGTGTAATCTGCGTATACGTATATGTGTATATATGTGTATATATATATATATATATATATATATATATATATATATATATATATACTGATCATCATCTCACTCTATGTCTACGTGGGAAAGTGTCTAAATAATGATGTTTGCAAATTTGGGTTTTGTTAATGATGTCCCTCACGGGATAATTGATTCCCAAAAATAATTAGTGATGCATTATTCCATCTGATTACATGAAGAGGTAACGGTTATTATAGTAACACATGAATGCTGATCAAATATGAAGCCTAATAAATGCTAGTTAGAATATGTAAAAATGAGAAATTCATAAGCACACGGTTATCATCCATCTCTCTCTCTCTCTCTCTCTCTCTCTCTCTCTCTCTCTCTCTCTCTCTCTCTCTCTCTCTCTCTGAAGTCTAATTCATCTTCATTTCCAAGGCAGAATATTCAATGCTAGATATCTCGGGCACCATGACGATGAAATTTGCAACGTGAATAGCTATTGCGAGATACATCAAATAGAAAACTAAACTAAAAAGTAATCATTCTACACCTGAATTTTAAGAGGTTGCCTCCAGACCTCCGTTTCAGGCATATCACGATTTTGCATTTCATATAAATCGTTTCTTCTCATCTCCACAATATCTGACTCAACTCACCAGCCAACTTTAGTGCTGCAAGTCAAAACAGAGCTGACACGTGTTATACTGCTCCGTAAAAAGAGGCATAAACTTTTCCAAACAGGACAAGCTAGTTTGAATAAGTAAGGCGTGAATTCAAAGTGAAAGGCATGGACACAGAAATTCCTTTAAATAATACTGCATTCACTAAAGCCTGGCACTACCGCGATTTACAGCATATTCACGAACGCATCAAAGAGTGAAAATCACAATTTGTAAATAAGAGTAACATTTCCCAAATCTGAAAATCTCTAGTGCAACAGAATCACTGAAAAGGTTCGCAGTAACGGACACGGTAGCGTTCAATGAAGGACTTAAGAGACCTTAGGGAATATCAGAGATGTACTATCACTCCTCCCTGTAAGAAGAATAATGAATGAAAAACATTAAGTATTGTGAGAAATATCTGCGTAGCCGTATGTAAAGCAGTAAAAGAGACGTTAACAAAGAGTGTTCCTTCAACAACATGGGGAATTTGGAGAGCACAAAAAAAAACTTACGCTAAGTTAATGTCGTAAAAGAGCCAGCCTGGTAAAACAGTTGAGCGCAGTTCTGGAATCTAAGAAACACTCAACTCTCAAATCCACAACTAAAAGGATCTGCAGAAATATAAATTATATACCTCAGAAGATCCACAACATGGTGTCACTGATAACAAGGTGTGGTGTAGCTTTTAAGGCTGAGATGACGTTGCTTAACAGAACCTCTAAGGGGTGGGGGGGGGGGGGGGGGGGGAGGGGTGGGGGGGGGGGGGGGGGGGGGGGGGGGGGGGGGGGGGGGGGGGAATGTTCAACTAAATAAAAGACTGCAATCTGAATTTGGAGGGAACCTCTGTTTCCTGTAAGAAATGCTGGGGGTTCGCTCGCAACTTCTAGATAAAAGTGAAAAGTCGATAGAAATATTGCAACACGAAAGTCACAGAG
>NC_087202.1:54808679-54811179 GCF_015104395.2 Macrobrachium nipponense | reverse complement strand
TATATGAAGATTTTATATTTGAAGAGATAGAATCCGACTCCTCTGAAACACTGTTCTGTGATATTTTTTCTTATTTGATTCTCAAATAGAGATGGTTTTCTTAACAAGTACTCCATAAGGCAGTCAGTGACTCACAGACAGATAGTTTGTGAAAAGAAAGGGTGATGTCCTATTGTCTGCAAGCGGTACTGGGTGTCGACTGTACCTGGCAAAAGTAATTAACCATTCGTCAATTGGAATGGTAGATAACGCCCAGTTGAGACAAGAGGCCTTTTGTTAGAGTGAACGAAAACTTACTAAACATCAATATGTAAGAAAACGGACATTTTCAATTTGTTTCGAATTCAATGTCTTTACGATTACTGTAGTATGTTCAATATAAGATACGATTGAATTTATTAGTTAAGATCACATAAAATGTTCCCTGAATTTCCAAGTCTTTCCTAAGGATATCGTAATATCGCGCAGCATTTTTCTAGTCGAGAAATTCTCTGTGATTAATCTACAACCTTATAGAGAGAGAGAGAGAGAGAGAGAGAGAGAGAGAGAGAGAGAGAGAGAGAGAGAGAGAGAGATCGGAGTAATTAACTCACCTCTCCCAAAGGGTTTAGGTTTATCCGGTGAATTCAATAAGTGAGGTTTTCTATGCATATAGTGTGTTTCACAACAGACACATCCAATGATCTACGCATTCAAGAAAAAATGAATGTAGTAATTAATCAGTACAACGCGAGTGGAAGCAATTTCTCAGATGTGACTGCAAATAGGGCCTTATCTACACAAGAAATAATGAAAATAACGATGGAAAAAACCTCATATCCACAAAATAAATTCTGTTATTCTCATAAGAGAAAAATCATATTGATAATAAGGTGTCTAATTCCTCTGACTAATTTAATCAACATTGGGTCATTGCCAGTGGAAGACCACCAAATCAGTTCACACTCCAACGGCATATACTCCCCTCGAAAGGGCAATGTGTGGCGCCAGCAACCTCACCACAAAAAGATTTGCTACCTATGAACTGGAAGGCTAGACAACAAGCATTGGTAACCTTCCGGTCTCCATCAAGACTTTTATGATTTAGCTCCTTGCCTTTCGCACCCCTGAATAAGATCTATGTCAGTCTAGGGAAACCAAGAAACAGCAGACCTTTCTTGAATGTCTGTACACACACACACACACACACACACACACACACACACACACACACACATATATATATATATATATATATATATATATATATATAAATATATATATATATATATATATATATATATATATATATATATATATATATATATATATATATATATATATAATGTGTGTGACTATCAGCGTCAGCTGCGGTCAAGAAACAAGAGCTAGCATTGCGATCCTTGAAGAATTACTGAGAATTACAAAGCTTTACCCTCTTGATGCCACTTATCTCCCTTTAAAGTAGAGGGAGGGCCAAGTATAATTTCATATATATATATATATATATATATACTCACACATACATACATTAGTTTTGTCACTTTTGCACGCATGACTTTCTTCTACTCACAAATTTAGATAAACGCATATATAGATATACAGTCGTTAATATCGAAATCACATGAATGTGATATTGTATGGAAAGCAGTACGCCTAATCTTTGGCGACAGAGGCGTCATATCAGCATAAAATACGCTCATTCTCTGAATAAATCAGGCCGAGTTACCGTCCGTAGAATTTGGTAATTCGGCGACAATTTCTTAAAAATTCTATCACCAAACACTAGAATTCTCCTTCTTCTATTTTCTATTTTCTTTATTATTATGAGAAGTACAAACGGCTATCGCTTCCCTTCCTTCGTGACCTAACTCAACTTCCTGCTGGGAATTTTTTGCCCTCATGTCTGGGAAAGTCAAGGATAGCATATTGCTCGCCACACTTGGCATCTGAATTGGAAACTGAAGCCTGAACCACATCTTTTCTTTCACGCTCTTCGTCAATGTATATCAAGGATATGAACGCCAGAGTTACGTATGTACATTCATCACAATTCCCGAACAGAATTGGGCTGTGCAATCTTACTTCTTTCTTCTTTCCCAAATGTAGATACGGCCAAGGATGCCCGCCCACCCCACTCCCTCCTTTGGGTGGGGGTGGGGGGGGGGGGTTGGCTTCGTAAAAATAAGTCGCTTCGACGTCTATTCACAACACGACCACTTCTGAATAATAGGGTCAACCAACGGCCCAGAAAATAGGTAAAGTGATCTGGAATCGTAAAAAAGGTGGAAGTGACGGAAGAGAGAGATATATAGCTCGACTAACACATAAACAGAAGTGAAAAATTATGATATTGAAATACGTCAGCGATAAGATAGAACCATTAATTTTGGACAGACAAAGCCCTACTCACTTATTATTCAAGTCAGTTCCTTGTCCTACTAACTAGACTCGCAACGCACCCACACACACACACACACACACACACACATACACACACACACACATCTATATGGGTGTA
>NC_087202.1:54713679-54803679 GCF_015104395.2 Macrobrachium nipponense | reverse complement strand
ATATACTGTAGAGACAGTCAGTGGAATAAAATACGGTAGCATTATCAACGATCATTAGTAAAAAAAATGAAATAATAACTATAATAATAATAATGTAATAACAATAATGAACCCTGAATTTGCCTAACAGAGAACACAAATATGCATTAAGGAAATGAAAGGCAGTTGATCTATGGAACATTCTGAAAATTAGTTATTTCTGCAGTTCTAACGTCCACATAGAAGGCCCCTCCCCTCTACAACGCCCCCCCCCCTCTTCTCTCTCTCTCTCTCTCTCTCTCTCTCTCTCTCTCTCTCTCTCTCTCAGTACACGAAAGACACGAGAATTTCCACTTTCATATCAGGTAATTCAGCAATATCCGACCATTCGGCCTTGTCCTACAGTCACAAGTATTAATGTTCCAGACGATTCGAATTGTCTTTCTATCAGTCTATTTCAGACTGAACGATGTACACGTAATGGGAACAATGCGCCCGTTATACGTCTTCATATAAAGATGAAGTGGATAAATATATCATTCCACAGAGTGGGCGAAATAGCGAGTGAGTCAGACTGAGAGAGAGAGAGAGAGAGAGAGAGAGAGAGAGAGAGAGAGAGAGAGAGAGAGTACTCCAATCATAAAATACACTGCCGTGTAATTTTTGCCACTATTTTTCAAGTTACTTTGGAAACGTTCCAGAAATTGACTTGGACAATCCGATTAAGAGAAAAACTTCCAGATTACCAACACCATTTATTATGTATCACATAATTCCATAAAGCGCACTTAACCAATTATTCCGCTTGAATTGTAAATGCTCCACCGATTGCAAAAAATTGCGAGAAGCTACCCAACATACATTTTTTATGATAATGAAAGAAAAAACGGAAAATATGCCACTCCTATTCATCGAATATTATATCATTAAACACTTCATTAAACATGTAAGTACATAATGGGGACGAATACAATCACTGTGCACGGTATAAAGTACATTTGTCTAACCCATTTGAAATTAGCAAACCCCATCACATTTCATACCATACAAAGAGAGGAAAGTTGAAGAAAATGCCATTTTTATAAAACGTCTGGCAACACCACCCACAAAGCCCTTTAGACTAAACTGTAAAATGAAAAAGACCTGTGATGAGAAGCCAAGGAGAACCCCTAAGAGATATTTAGGTCATTTACAGAGCGAGTGGTCTCTCTAGTCGGAACAATTTATTGTAGAAGTTCTGAGTCGGGCAAAGCGCCTGCACATCAGTAAACATGCACTCTGAGCCCTTCTTAACGACTCTCCTTTGTGAGGTCAGTAAATTCCTCTGCTGATATTCATGTTTGTTCACACAATTTTATAAGCTCGCACTTGCATAATATATACACTGAATAAATACTATTGATATGACGACCCTAACTAAATATGCATACAAATATTTGCAATGCATATAGGTATACGTAATATTAAGATGAGGCAAATATCTACGACCAAATATCCAGAACGAAATTAACTGTAATTTCCAGATATTAAAACTGAAATGGTAATCGATGCTAAAAGACTGCAGAGACCAATTCTATTCACGTATATACATACATTCATAAATACGTACATGCATACACACACACTAGCGCGCTCGCGCACATACACTATATATATATATATATATATATATATATATATATATATATTATATATATATATATATATTGTGTGTACGTATGTGCGCGAGAGCACATACATACACAATATATATATATATATATATATATATATATATATATATATATATGTGTGATGTGTGTGTGTGTGTGTGTAATATATATACGTATATAATATATATTATACATATATATATATATATATATATATATATATATATATATATTGTTTTGTGGTGGTGCAAACATATATACACACAGACACACCAACACATACATACATACTTGCACACACACACACACACACACACACACACACACACACATATATATATATATATATATATATATATATATATATATATATATATATATATATATATATATATATATCCAATATGGCTCGTTGTATTTCACTAAATAATGTGTGTGCGGATGGGTATTAAAATATATGTTCACATACACAAACGTTCATCATATTCAAATGACTACATTTCATGACCCAACTTAAGCCTTGTGTGGATTGCTTTGTATTGGTGCACGTATCCCGAAACCCTCTCTCCTTTCATAAACTAACAAAAAACTAAACCCAATTTAATCTTTCCAATTCTTCATCCCCTCCCTTTTATTCTTGCTTCACAAATCGCATTGCTTGTTATATTTTTCATCCTACTCTCAATATCTCATCCTCCGGTTCTGTTCGACCGACCCCTTCTAATGAACACTTTGAAATGCACGGCGCAATATTCATTGCTTCCATTCGGATGCGCCTTTAGTGCCCGTCTTGATATAAGCAGAATATCTCATACGTTCTATGCAAATTAGAAAACTAGTCTGGCATGAAGCCCCTTCTTTATAATCCCCTTTATGTTCCCCGCGCGCATTAAACGCCCCACATTTTCTGCAACATTTTTACGAATTATTTTATTTATCCACGCTACGTTTCACACCGCATTCGTGTGCCTTTCTTATGACAGGAAACTAATGCTTTTGGGGCGTAGTTTCTCAGGTGACCAGGATGAGACTCTCGGGGCTTAATATCTTTCTGTTCCGGTTGATTCGCATTTTCTAGTGACCGAGATGTCATTTCGACTACTCTGTGCATCGACATAGTAGCTATTTGTGAAATCGGACAAAATACATTATATTAAATCCTATGCAATCTGACAAAATCAATAATCATTTCAGTGCAGATGTACCAAACCTACAGGTGTATTTATGTATGTATTTATGTACGCATGAACGTATGTAACAATATCTTGAAACGAAAAATATTTACAAAATTAATGTGCCGATGCATAAGCAATGTCATACATGCACACCTGCACATACATACTTATGCTCAGAAATGCTGCTTTTCTGGCTACTTCGTTCGAGACTTAAGCGTCACTATATTTCGGAATTATATTCATAGTCGAAAATTATATCCACTTCCGCGTCTCCTTAATTGGACTCAGTCGAAAGTCTTGCTTCCCCGATATTTCGGTTCTGACTTTAGATATGGCTCACTTCAGATCTACTACAGAGTTACGTGTCTTTATTACTCATAAAATGACTCCCAACTATATTTCCTACTGTTCCATAATATTCACTAAAAGCACTGTAAACTAAATTTAAATCCATAAAGCCCTTCCAATCTCAGTGGAATGAGTAACCAGGCTGGCTCAAAGGCCAAACTTGAATTCATAGACCCTAACAGCGTCAAAAAAGCTTCAGCTTTATTTACTCCTTTCACGATCTGTGCATGAGTTAACTTTGCAATCGCTCCCGAAAGCTTTTAATATTTATTCCTTCTATTTGCTTGTCCACTCGAGTGGAACAGGCGTAAGACGTTCGTGCATACACCCGCAGTCACGAAAGGTAGGTGACTTTTTATAATTATTTCTACATTCAAATTTTCCGAGAAAATTCAGCATAAACTCAATATTTATCTTCAACCGGGAATCCAGTAATGAAATGCCTAAGTTAAGTATATCTTAGTTTAACCAGACCACTGCGCTCATTAACAGCTCTCCTAGGGCTGGCCCGAAGGATGAGTTATTTTTAAGTGGCTAGGAACCAATCGGTTACTTAGCAACGGGACTTACAGCTTATTGTGGGATCCGAACCACATTATATTTAGAAATTTATTTCTAATCACCAGAAATAAATTCCTCTGATTCCTTGCTGTCAGAGCGGGGAGCGAACCTTTCCTACCATGTCGGTAGGCGAACACCCAACCCACTTGTCCAACAAGGAACTATGAAATGTCTAAAAGAGGCATTTGGCACATTCACCACTTTAACTCCGCTTAATTGGTTATTTTCAGCGGCATTTTGAACACTGTTGCTCTAAAATCTATGTATATGAAACCTAGGCCGTTGGCTACTTTTTATTTTCTGCAAAAGAAAACTACTGAGAAGGCTATCTGTCCGTCCGTCGGCACTTTTTCTGTCCGCCCTCAGATCTTAAAAACTACCGAGTCTAGGGAGCTGCACATTGGTGTGCTGATCATCCACCGTCCAATCATCAAATATAACAAATTGCAGCTCTCTAGCCTCAGTAGTTTTTATTTTATTTAAGGTTAAAGTTAGCTATGACCGTGCGTCTGGCACCGCTATTGGTTCCAACACCACAAGCCACCAGTGGGCTGTAGCTGAGTTTCATGGGCCGCAGCTTAGTTTCTTGGGACGTGGGCGAGAATTTCATAAAGCATTATACACAGTACAGAAAACTCGACTGCGCCGAAGATACTTCGGGGCGCTTTTTACTTGTTTCTGCTTAACTCTTATCTGCAGCTCTGACGAGTATGAAACTTACAATAAGGCTTTTTCTCATTGTTGACCTTCGAACACTCATAAATACATTCCTGCAATGCTCTCGACTGAATACCACTGTTGGTCACAATGTCTCCTCACCACGTATTTGAATTCCTTTTTTTTTTATTTATGTATTATTCTAACATAAATTCTTAGATATGTCGCTTTCTCATGGTCTCATTGTTTACATATGTTCAAATATGTTGCTGTACTAACAACTTCAAAACTATTAAAGCGCAGAGTTTACTCCTTACAAATGCGAAAACTTAACCACAATATTGGGCACAATAGTAACCCACGAATTACTTCCACTGCAGAACTACCACTGAATGAATCCCCTTACGTACTTAATCCTTTTCGTACCGGAACATTATCACTTATTGATGTTAAGTTGTCAAACCTGACGTCAGTGAGTAAAAATTCATAGAATGTGGAATGCAGACGAAAATAAAAGCGCTTTAATAATAAAATTCGATGCAGGACATTTGAAATCTTTTCAATAATATAAACGTCCCTCGATATGACGCTGAGTTAGTAGCTTCCAATACTGCTACGAAAGGACCCGTCGAATATTTCTGAAGTGATAAACCTGCCAAAGGAAGAAAAGAACGTTACCTGGGAAATGAGGGCATTCACATTCATGAAATGAACAACTGCCTCTCGTGGGTTCATAAATTCACCAACAAGCAAATGAGAGTCCTAGCTCTGGTCTCGCTGGTCTGTAACTTTTTTTTTAAATTGTTAATTAAGAAAATGAACGTTTGAATTTAATAACTTCGTAACATACTAGTCATTAAAACAAACTAACGAAATAAATCTGCGATAATGAGAACCCCCCGCCAGCGTGCGTGAAATGCATCCAAATACGAACCCAAAGCTAAAGAGGATTTTCTCCTCCTGTACATGAGGAAAGAAACCCACCTAGGAAATTCGTACCCTTCCTCCCCCACCCAATAAAAACTAAACATAATTTATTTCATAAACGACGGATACCCGAATGCATAAGAATATGTTGTTCAGTTAATCATATTTGGAATGGAGACGACCTGAAATTCTGGGAACTGTCTCCAGGCGACGTGAATTAAGTCGCGTGTCTCTCCGTCTGCCACAATTGTTCCGGTTGGTCGCAATGGTGGCGACTTCATTTCGCCAAATGACATTTAGCTTCGATATTTTCCTCTGGCTCAAGAAACATATCCTTATCAATATTTTCCGTTTTTCCATAATGTCATCGATGATAATAATATAGGCCACATATTTCAACAGGAATATCTTGAGCAATTTTACGAAAACCAAAGATATCCAGGTTTTATTTTATATATATATATATATATATATATATCTATATATATATATATATATATATATATATATATATATATATATTAATATATATATATATATCTAATCCTTCGGGCCAGCCCTAAGAGAGCTGTTAATCAGCTCATTGGTCTGGTATATATATATGATATATATATATATATGTTTTATATATATATATATATATATATATATATATATATATATATATATATTTAGTCATCCCAGTCAATAACATATGAAGACTCCCGAGTCACAGGAGGCCATGAATCACATCAATAAACCAGAACGATAAGTTAAATTTCAAATTCTTCTTCCTTACTGTGAAAATTACCTCAACGGAGAGAAGACATTATGCATCAGGCATGCTTCGGAATGTATGTCTGGGTAAGCTTTAGCCAAATATCTCAAGAACTCCCATACTTTCATAGATGAAAAGTATGTATATCTTAGTTTTACCAGACCAATGAGCTGATGAACAGCTCTCTTAGGGCTGGCCCGAAGGATTAGATATTTTTACGTGGCTAGGAACCAATTGATCACCTAGCAACGGGACCTACAGCTTATTGTGGGATCCGAACCACATTATATCGAGAAATGAATTTCTATCACAAGAAAAATAAATTCCTCTGATTTCGCGTTGGCAGAGCCGAGAATCGAACTTCGGACCACCGGATTGATAGCCGTGCGGGAAAACCATGTGTCCAACGAGCAACTTTTATAAGACTATTTATTAAGGAACCTTCTCGAGCTGATTAAAGCTTCTACAAAAAAATCAGCTCAGATCTGATGATTTGTTAGGATTAGAAACCAAGATGACCATTCCTAAACGACCCCCTTAGCGGTAACTACATGAGTGGCATCAAACAAGTACTAAATGTTTTACGAGTATGCAGCGTTGCTTTCGTCGTAACTGTACAGCCTGCTGCCATTGATTTTTCGTCTGTTTCCTCTCGCCTATATCTACGTACTATCGACAAGAAAAGTGGAGATACAGTTTTCATTAGCTTTCGTTCATCGAATTTCCCAATAGTTACTGAAAATACACAATCTCGCTAAATTTACCCCAGAATAGGAAAATACATTGCAAATTATATCATATAAGTTAAAACTGTAAAACAAAACCGTTCAGATACTTAAAAACACGATATATGTCCGAAGTAATTGGAATTTCTCAGATGGATTCGTTCATAGAGATCTGGTAGATAGAATGTGAATTTCTGATTGTAATAATATGTATCACGATGAAAATATGCACTCATTTTCCTTCATGAACGGGAATATTATTGCACCATTGTAAGTGGTGGATGTAATTATTTTAGTTTCTACAAATTTATGTTTGTATTCTAAAGCATTTAAAGTTAGCTGATGTCAATGGTTTTCAATGTTCCGACGGCTAAAGTAGGCTGAGCAAATCTAGTTGCATCCGCAAGAGCGTTTTCTATGATGTGGGGAAGAGCCCTACAACTTCGAGCGGGAAAGCCAGAGCCGTATATAGAGTTCCCAGGTGTGGCATTATTGAGCAAGGATAATAATATATAATTAGTAATAATAGAGGAAATTAAACAAATTTCATAGCCGATTACATTTTTGTAGTATATATACGTAATCATGCTGTTAAATGTCTACAGTAATTTCTTAAAATTTAGTTCACTAGGCTGACCCTACAAAGTCAAAACAAAATGTCTAGATTTTAAATGTATTTATCCAGACTTCCTTTTCATTTATAGAACACTGTTCATATCAAATGTGTGCATTTATCTTCAAAATGTGCGATACATTGCTCTTTAAAAGTTTAGAAAAGAAGTCTTGAGATTAGATCTCATGTAACGACACTTCATTCAAATGAAGCATACCAACATCCATTCGCAATCCAGTGGCATTCAAGTGAATGCACGGCACAGCCTATACTCTTTTTTTTTTTTCATCTGTCCATCTGCCTGTGGTGTTTTTGTATGGTAACACTGCGTCCCGGGCTTTAGATAGTTACGCTATGTGTAAGTTTTAGGTAAATAAACGGATATCTGGGCGTACATTTGCAACTGAAAAGTGTTTTAATAATATACTGTATGCGAATTACACCGTAAATATTCGAAATAGGATATTATTATAATCGTTGAATGTAACTATCTAAAGCCCGGGACGCAGTGTTGCCATACAAAAACACCACAGGCGGATGGACAGATGAAAAAAAACAGTTTTTTTTTATAGGTATCAAAAGCTACCAATAAACAGGGCTGCGAGAAATCTCCGATTGTCTTAAATAAAACACAATACTTGAACATCGGAATATATGTGAATGATGGTGACTTCTGAATGGAAGCTTCGCATTACTTTTTTTAACAGAAACAACACAACTCTCGCTTTTTTTTCTAGACCTATAGCTTTGTAGGCCTATGATTTGTAACCTCGTTCCATCGTTCGATGAAGATGGATCTTGACCTAAGGCTTGTGACCTCCTTCGGTAGCTGGATGAGAAATAGCCTCATGGAATGCTTCATGGGAGTTGCAAGTACATGGCATAAATTCATCTGAGTCCACGTTTGTTTGCATACATAGCATGTATACTTTTACAAGCGCATTGTGACTTTGTTTGTCTGTCTTCATAGTGCAATCATATACGATTGAATGCAAATAAAGGTCTTAATGTGTACATTTTTTTGGAAGTGCATATACCTATTCATGCATTATTAGTGTACGTTCGTAGATAGCACACGATGTCAATGCGCATAAACTTACGTATTTACATGAGGAGCAATACGTCCCTGAGCAAATACAGTGAATGAAACTTTACAGTGTTAATACCTGAAAATAAACTCCCTATTCGGCTTAAGCGACGGCTAACCAGTAAGATCCAGATATTCCTCAGTTACATTAGTCTTACCCGAAGTATTCTAGTATTCAACGGAAGGTCGAGCGTCATCTGTATTTCTGCTTAGTTCCCCACGAACACTGACACCTTTCTTACAATTGTACAAACCGTTTTGAAGATTATAAATGGAGAATTTGGTGTCAGATTTAGCAAATCGTTAAAAGAGCACGCCAAAAGAGTCAAGAGCACTCTTATGAGCATTTGCTATATTTACGTTTTGATTCTTGGATCAGGGCTAAAAAAACAGCATAAGAATTTAACAGGATTCAGAAACGTTTCAGTAGAATCTAAAACAGTGTCACGTCAACACCCCTTTCATATAGAGCACAATGCATTTTTTCTATGTAATGGGTCATTTTCTGCTACTTCTGCCCCTACATTCTTACAGAGTATCTAGAAGCCTCTCCTTTTTCACCAAAATTAATAAATCACATTCTTGCCGAAAGTTTTTCAAGGAATTCAGATTGTTTTTTTTAACGATGATAGATATAAAACTTTAGTTACATATTTCTCAAATTATAATAAATTTACATACTGCTCACTATTCTCCTTTAAGTACGTTTAATAGCCTTGCTTTACTAACATTATAGAAGTTATCTAAAAAAAACTCATTTACACCACATTATCCATGACATTGGTATTTTAATCCTGAACTATTCAGGAGATAAAGTTGTCTTGCATATCTCTTAATATAAAATCTGTCTCTTCATTCTCTCTGAAATCTTCCGTAACGTTTCCTCCCAGATACTGACCCCCAAGGTTTTCGGGAATCGTTATCTAGGACTCATATTTCTTGGGGTCATTATCTTTATGATATTTACAGTCTTCTGTTAATGTTTTTATAGTAATCCCCAACGGGCTTGTACTAAACACGACGCAAAGGTGGATATATACTGGGTTCAAACCTTTGGGGGTCACTACCTGGGAAAGGTCCCACCCTGGTTTCCATTTTCTTTTACAACTCATCTCCTCCTGATTCTCTTATTCAGTATTTTTACAATCATTCCTACAAAATGTCAGTATTTTTTCCCCCATGTCAGACATCGCCTACTAATTCCGTGAAGACCACGTTCTCGTATTCCACAGACTGTCATCACCATCTGTTCTTTCATATGTCTTCGTTACATGAATATTGAACACAACGATGACGTAACATACCCCGAATTTACAGAAAATCTGTCACTCTCTCTCATACGCGTACTCTTAACTCTTTCAGCTCGAAGAGTTTTGGATACTGTAAGTAAAATATCTACCAATTCTATTTTGTGCCGTTATATATAACTTGAAATACATTTTCTTTAACGTTCCAACCTTTAATAGCACTAATTCATGAAGAACACTTGACCACCACAGATTTGCCACGCATATCACACACCCGAAAAAACATATACACATATAAACAGACAAAACTGTACAGACAGAAATCAGAGATATGTATGATGGTGTCCTCATGTATCGATTCCATAAAAGCACTTGCCTTCAGTGCGCAGATCCACTTAAATCCATAACAATAATTAGTTAAAAATGGAAGAAGCAAAGTCTGATACAAAAAGCATTTGCAAGTTCAAAGCTATCCCTCTCCCCAGGTCATTTGTAAATATAAGTGTATGTAACACATCCATCTCTACATATTGCGTAGAATCGGTTAATGACTGTTCTGCAGTATGTGTCCATCAAATTACGCTCTTTTTTTTTTTTAACCTTACGGTCAAACAATATCCATATATATATATATATATATATATATATATATATATATATATATAATATATAATATATATGTGTGTGTGTGTGGTGTGTGTGTGTTTTTGGGTGTGCGTGCGTGCGCGCGTGTGTATATAAACTCTAAATGACAGTCTACGTGTAGAGGGAGGAAAAGTGGGGGAAGGAGATGGAGGGAAGGGGAAGGGAAGGAGAAGGAAAAGGGGGAAGGTTTTGTGTTGATGGTCAGACTGACAGTTCTACTTTTTCATTGAAACACTCATCCTTCGAACAGGCATTATTGCAGTGACTGTCCCTATATCCAGGTATTACAATTCTGTCTGTCCCTTTTATCTAGGTATTACTGTTCTGTCTCTCCATTTTATCCAAGTATATTACTGTGGCGACTGTCCCTTTTCTATCCAGATAATACTGTGGTGACTGTCCTTTTATCAAGATAATATTGTGTAGTCTGTCCCTTGTATCAAGGTATTCTTGTGGCGACTGTCACTTTTACCCAGATATTACTGTGGTACCTTTCCCTTTTATCCAGATATTACTGTGGTGACTGTTCTTTTTATCAAGATATTATTGTGTAGTCTGTCCCTTGTATCCAGGAATTATTGAGGAAACTGTCACTTTTACCCAGATATTATTGTGGTACCATTCCCTTTTATCCAGGATGACTATGGTAACTGTTCCTTTTATCCAGACATTTCTTTGCTGTCTGTCCATTTTATCGAAGCAATATTGTGGTGACTGTCCCTTTTATCCAGATATTACTGAGCTGTCTGTACCCTTTATTCAGGCATTACTGTGGTGACTGTCCCTTTAATCCTGGTATTACTGTGGTGCCTGTCACCTTTATCCAGGTATAACTGTGCTATCTACCCCTTTTATCAAGGTATTACTCAGGAAACTGTCCCTTTAATACAGATAATACTGTGTTGATTGTCCCTTTTATCCGGATATTAATGTGGTGACTGGAAAGCGTTTTCAATAATACATTTCTATGCTTTCGTGTACTTGAAATAATGTATGATAAACCCATAAAGTTTATTTACCATATTACAAAGGGAAGAGGGATGGGGAATGGGGGGGAAGGGGAAGGAGGTAGATATTTAAACCCTACGTTATTCCCTAAGTTGGGTTTGAAACCCACCCTATTTTCTAATTGGGTCAAATAATGGCCACGTGACATATTGTGTCTAAATTGGTCAAGTGGTTCGGATTTCTATACAGCACAAAGTTACATACATGCAAGCATTAACCTACAAATGTCCTTTAATATCCAATTCGCTCTACCACTGAAATAATCATTTTCATATATGTTAACCAAAGGGGAATTTTTTAGTTGATGATAAGTTCGCCGTCCGGTGGGATCGAACCACGGAAGACAAGAGCTCAAGACTGCAGTGATGCGCCTTAAACCACACGGCCATCAAGGAAAGCTTAAGGCTCGTCACTGTAGTTCTCGTCTTCCGTGGTACGACGAGACGCCGAACTTATCATCAACATAAAATTCTCTTTCAGTTAACTTGTATGAAAAATATCATTTCCGAGGTAGAGCGAATTGGATATTAAAAGACATTTGCAGCTTAATGCTTGTACCTACATGAATCACGGTGATGTCATAAAATCCATTCATGCATGCATACATAACATACATACATACAAACATTCACTTATAGATATATATATATATATATATATAATATATATCTATTAGGTATGTAGTATGTATATTATATATATTGTATTATATGATATATATATATATATATATATATATATATATATATATATATATATATATATATTTATATATATGCAGAAGCCAGGTACTATGTCGTACCTCTAAGTGAATGGTCGATAGCTTTAATCCTGTATAAGAAATATATATTTTAAACTACAGAAGGACTTTACTTCATTGTGGATTGCATCCCCATATTTACATATATATATATATATATATATATATATATAATATATTATATATATATATATGATATATAATGTGTGTGTGTGTATGTCTAGAGTAAAGATGTTGCACAAGGAATAAATCCTGATAAGCTTCGACTCTAAGTGGGAGCTCTTAAAAAGTTCCTCTTTAAGGAGAATATTAATCGAAACACTGACTGCTAGTACATGTGAAATATGAAATTACATCTGAATTAGCTGACTGTTTAGCAGATTATGTAATATGATATTACATCTGAAATGAAGATTTCTATTCCTTTTGTATAATCAGTAAGGAATATTCAGTATCTATTTCGCAAGTATTAATATCTGCTTATTAAATACTTTCCCAAAAACACCAAAGATTTTGTCAAAAATATTCGTACTGTCGAAATCATTTACTCTAATTTCCCGGGAGACTCCTCGCAGAATTCACCACAAATTATCCGCCTACGTTTTCGCTATTGAAATACGTCTCTCTCTCTCTCTCTCTCTCTCTCTCTCTCTCTCTCTCTCTCTCTCTCTCTCTCGCCTCACGGAAACATGCACAGCTTCCCACACTGTGCATGAAATTGCTGAACAATTTTAATACAAAAAATATTTCACGGATACTAGCTGTACTAAACCATTTTATTTCATTATTCATCCCACTTCCCATGTATAACTGACAAAGAAACGTTTTTGTTACGCAAATAAATGTTACAACTTATATTACTTCTCAGGATGTAATCATTGAAACTACTTATATAAAAAGAAAATATTTCTAAATGAATTTGTCCTTATATTGATAACGTCGTAATCAATACTTATTTCCCTGCTCGTGATATTCTCTCTTTTACATCGACGCGATTATCAATAAAAATCTATTTCTATTTTTCACAGACATGGGTAATACGCTCATATTAAATTTAATAACCACGCATTGCGTAAAATAAGACCTGAACTTGGCAAAATAATAAAAATAGAGAGTATGATCTATACATATAAAAGTGAATGTTTGTATATATGTTTAGCTTCTATAAAAATCCAAACCGATTGACAGAACCAGACAAAATTTTGCATACGGCCTCTATGTCACCAAAGAAAGGTTTACAACTTAAAATCAAACCATTACCCCGTGACAAACATACAATCACAGACAAAACAAATGAATTTTTCGTTTTTACGTCACCTTTTCCTTCAATTTTTAGGGATTATTCTCATTTATCACCTGACGCTCCACCTTTTTTTCAAGGTGCTGTCAGACGTATAATTCCTCCCACTGGAAACCCTATAATCGGTTTAGTACGTAGAGAATATGTTTAACTGTATTAGAATTACTTCCATCCCGTCAAAAAGCACCGTAATTCAAAATATAATTTCTACCACCGCACCAGTCAGCCCTTAGCCAGGGAAAAAAAGTAGTAACATACCAAATGTTTCTGTAACAGGCTTGCCACCTTATTACAAAAACTACTCGAGTCGAAATTACGACATTAATATCAGTGTTTAGTTACAGCCAACCGTATCTTAATCATATTCTGCTAAAAAAAAATACAAATTCGTAATTTGTAAGTACCTTGTGGTACTACCATCAGCATACCTATGTGGTTAATCCAAGAAAACAAACAGTAGTTAACAGCATAATTTTGGAGATCAAGAATGAATCCACTACCATCCGCGCAAGTGTATTAGCAGACTAAATGCTTCTGTGACAAATCTAACCCCCATTGAAAAATTACCCGCGACGAAATCACAGTTTTTTTTTTTTTTCAGTGTTCATCTTAATCCAAACGTATCTTAGTTATACCTTGTCAATAAAATACAAATTCTTAAGTACCTTGAGGTATCACCATCATCATATCTAAGTATTCAATCCCCGTAAAAATCACCATATATCACCGAGAACAGTTGCAGTTCTTTTTACGGTGTCTAAAATTAACATCGTGATAATAATTTAATATTTAGGCAGCCAACGGACACTGTATCTTAAAAACTAATGGATATTCTGAAGATGTTTGTCAAGTTGACAACCTACCATCCAGGTTTTATGCGATAATGATCTAATACCAGTCTAGAAAACGAGCTGACAATTAGGCGACTGAACGGCCCCTGATTAATTGAAGTTGAGCGGATGTCCGTAAACCTGTTGACATGTTTTTCATTAGTTGCAGCTGTTTTTTTTTCGTTATTGCTGTGAAATTATTCTCTTAAATGTGATCTGTTTGAGAGAGATCACATGGGGAGGGGGGGGGGGAGAAGGGGGCTAACGCTAGTACAGGTTTTCGATGACGGTAAGTCAGTTCCTGCGTGATTTATAGCATTTAAACATGACTTGATACAGTAACTGACGTGGCACATTCTTTTGTTCGTGGAAGATGTATATAGTTTGTCAAATTACCTCCTATGTAGTCCCTACCGAGTTTCATCCATCATTCATTTCCAAGAGTGAATGTCTTTACACACTAATCTCTCGGTATATGGGAATTTCTGTCCGTTGCGGAAGTCTGTATGACACTCACCTTTTCCCCGAGAAGGGAGTCTTCTTCAATGAATTCAAGACAGAATTATTAATCAGAGAAAAGAAAAAAAAGCATTTCCAGTGACAGTACATATTCTTTACCTGACAGAACAATTCAAAGGAGATGTAGGAAAATTTTTCTGAGACCTTGAAAGTTTTCCCGGGACTTCGACCTACACTTTCCTTCAGAAACGGCAAAGGAAACAGAAAAGCGCTTGTTAACACGCGCAGGAAGTCGAAAAAAGCTGAAGATCTTTTGACTGTGTTTAAAATGACTATAGTGATAATGATTTAATATTTATATAGACAACGGAAATAACTTATGGATATTCTGAAGTTGTCAAGCTGACAACCTACCATCTAGATTTTACCTTTCCCTCACCCTCCCCAACTCCTCCAGCTTCCAGTTCCCCTCCCCTATTCACTCATCCCTCTTATTCACCTTCCCATCCACCTCCCTTTTCCCATTCCCCCTCCTCTTCTATCCTTTCACTTCTTTCCCCTTTCCCCCTCCTTCTTCCCTATTTCCATCCACTCTCCCTCCCTCTACCTTCTGCTCTTCCACGGCCCCGTAGACTGTTATTCAGAGTTTGGAAAGGCCTATCCATAGGTTGCTGTTCAGACTTTTTTCCAGACAGCGCCGAGTTGGTCAGAGGTAAGATAATATATTATATATGTATATATATATATATATATATATATATATATATATATATATATATATATATATATATATATATATATATATATATATATGTGTGTGTGTGTGTGTGTGTGTGTGTATGTATGTATTTGTATATTATACATACATACGTACATACATAAGCAAACACACACACACATACATATATATATATATATATATGTGTGTGTGTGTGTGTGTGTGCGCATGTATATATTTGTGTACTATATATACATACATACATACGCAAACACACACACATATATATACATATATATATTATATATATATATATATAATTATATATATATATGTAAGTATATATATATATATATATATATATATATGTGTGTGTGTGTGTGTGTGTGTTGTGTGTGTGTGTGTAAGTGTGTTGGTGTTGGTGTGTGTGTGTGTGTACGTGAGTGTGTTATTCTCTCTAGAAGAGAGGCCTTACCTGAAATCGCAGCTGGCATCTCGTAGTTCAGCTGTGAAAATTTCTCTCTCTCTCTCCTCTCTCTCTCTCTCTCTCTCTCTCTCTCTCTCTCTCATACCTCCATTCTAGCTAAGGTATGTAAATCACACCCTAACAAGAAGGGGAGAATTATTTGGCAACCCCAACATAATACTAGTTAAATGGAAATAAGCAAAGAAACGGGTTATCGAACCCTAACTTCAAGTAAAATAAGATAAAGGGAACACAAAGTCACGTTCACTTCACCGCTACTAATCATAATATCATCTCAAACCCAACAAGTCATTTAATAGTCTGTTATAACAGTGGTCTAGAAAGTCTTTTCACGGTTTCCCATGATCGTGGCTTTTGACCATGATCCATCTGTCAAAGAAAAAAATAATAATAATAATAAAATCAAATAAAAAAAAATTTTATACAACCTAGAAAATGTGGGTAATTCCTATACCATTGGAACGAGAGTCATTTACCAAAATGATGGAAATAATAGAGAAAATCCACAAACATAAATGAGATAAAAATACACGGCAAGGCAGTAAATGTCTATCAGCTTACCTCTTCAACGGTAACCGTAAGCCCGAAACAACGGCGTCTATCGCACTCGGCTATGCTCGCCTTAATATTTCGCATTTGTATAAACGCTCACGATCTTTGCCTCACTAGCCAATCACCGTTCGTACAAACGTATGCACGACTTCCGATCGACACTGAATCCGGATTTGTAACCGGATAGGCTTCTAGAAGCTTCTCTGCTGATCTCGCTTCCGGTACAGGTGATCTGTTTCCACGGGCATTCGGACAAACTAATATTGCTGATCCTTCAACGAGATTGCTAGATTGCGTTGATCTAGCGCTGAGTTCGAAAGCTTTCAATCATTCGCTCGTTGCCCGAAATGACCTCTACGCCGTGTGACCATGTAGACTTGCTTGTGACATATATATATACTAAATGTTTTCCCATCAACATTTACGGAAAACCTCCTGGAAACACAACCACATTACTTTTATTATTTTTTAAAGTCTCCGATTGTATAACTGATATTTCTGTTAATTTTCATGTTCCCAGTTTTCCCCATCTTCGCTGTTGCACTAAAACGATAAAATAATCTATCTTTCACCATTTCTTACATCCAAAAATATGCAAAAACTTAAAAGAAGGAAAAGGATGTAAGTTCAACAAAAAATGTAAATATATGCACCCTGTAGCCATGAATCAAAATCAATTAAATGATAGAATCCAAAATAAAAATGAAACAAATAAAGAAAGGAACAAAGAACATGAGGCGAAGGAAAAAAACAAGCCATCACCGGGCTATGGAATGTCAGCATCGAGAATGCAAGCATCAGCTAAAAGATACAGTGCAAGAAACAAGAACTGTATATACGATGCCAGGGGATGGTGTAGATACGGAGAAGGTTGCAGATTCATACACAAAAGGAATAATTATGATGAAGGAAGATCAAATATATTGGAAAAGTTGGATTTTTTAATGCCAGAATTTCTGGAAATACCAGAACAGGAAAGAGACATGGGAAAATCCTTATTATTACCCATATTAAATGAAGGGGATAACACGCAAACCACCATAGTGATGAATGCGCAGGGTTTAGTTGCGAGTAACTCAAAAAGCAAAATAGAGTTCTTTTAAGAACTAACCCAAACTGAAAAGAAAATAGATATAACGAATATAAGTGAAACCTGGCATTCCCAAGAGACTGGGAATGATGATCAGATAAAGGGGTTCCAAACTTATAGATCAGATAGAAAAAATAAGAATCAAGGGGGAACCGCGATATATGGGAAAGACATAAAACAAGGAAAAATATATGAGAAATATAATAACTCAGAATGTGAATTAATAGCGGTAGAATTTGAATCTGAAAAATTAATGAACATAGTAATATACAGACCCCCTAATACTAAAGAGTTTGACACAATAATAGAAAAATTGGATGATATATGTAGAAATCACAAAGACTGGACTATTCTCCTATCCGGAGACTTTAACTTTCCTTTCGTAGATTGGAAAGAACGAATTGGAGATTGTGGTTGTATTTATGCATATAAAAAAGAGAGTAATAGTAGTGCAGAAGATAAGAGGCAATTCGAAAAGTTATTAGATATGCTACCAGAACACAACATTCAACAAATAAATCACCTGCCAACAAGAAATAAAAACACTTTAGACCTAGTATTTGTGAACGAGGTGCATTATGTTAAAGAAATAATAGTTTATAATGCGAGTATTTCAGACCATAATGTCATAGAATTAACAGTCCATTCCGAAGCAAGTGAAAACAGAGATAAGCAAGAAATGAAAAAGTGGGAAGGATATGGAAAATACAATTTCAACAGTAAAAATATAAAATGGTCAGAAATAAATGAAGAATTGGGATAACATATTCGTCAGTGATGATATGCAGGTAAATATGGATATATTATATAAAATATTAGAGAAAATAGTGGATGAATATATACCGAAGAAGAAAAGAAAACATCAGTCATGCATACCAGGAGACAGCAGGATCTTGTTCCAGAAAATCAGAAAGTGGAAAAAAGGTCTTGCAAAAGAAAAGAATGCATGGAAAGTGATGGAACTAAAAAGTAAGATAGAAAATGCAGAACAAAAGATTATACAATCAAAAGAAAATGAAAAACGGGACTTGGAAGAAAAAACGCTAGTAAATATCAAGCAAAGTCCCAAACTATTGTACTCATGTGTGAAAAAGATGAATAAAAGAAGAATAGAAATAGGCCCTCTAAGAAATGAAGGGAGATAAACGAATGAAAAAAAGGAAATATGCAAAATATTAGCAGAAACATATAAGAGAGAATTTACCCCTAGAATTGATAATGAAGATAATGATACAGAAATAAGGGATGAAAATAGTGAATATTTATCAGACATAGATATTAATGAAGCCGATATTTTGCAGGATATTAATGAAATTAAAAATGGATCAGCAGCCAGACCAGATGGTGCCACTACTATTTTGTTAAAGAAAGTAGTTCATTCTATCGCAAAGCCGCTTGCAATATAATTAAAGCAAAGTGTGGATACAGGCAAGATTTATGATGAGCATAAATTAGTATATATTACCCCTACATTCAAAACTGGATCAAGACTAGAGGCAAGTAATTATAGGCCTGTGAGTCTAACATCATATATTATGAAAGTGTATGAAAGGGTGATGAAGAAAAATATTATGAAACATTTCATAAAAAATAATTTGTATAATATAGGACAACATGGTTTTGTATCCGGAAAAAGTACACAAACCCAACTGTTAGTCCACCGTGAGAATATACATAAAAATATGATAAACAGAAAAGAAACAGATGTGGTTTACCTAGACTGCAAAAGCTTTTGACAAGGTAGACCATAATATATCAGCGAAGAAAATTAGAAGACATAATATAGTGGACAAAGTAGGAAGATGGATAAAAGAATTTTTACACAACAGAAAATAGATAGTTATTGCAAACGATGAGAAATCGGATGAAGCTAAGGTAATATCCGGTGTTTGTTATTATGATTGCAGACATAGACAGTAATTTTAAGGACTCGGTAGTGAGTAGTTTCGCCTATGACACAAGAATAAGTAGAGAAATTACTTGTGATAAAGATAGGAACTCGCTACAAAGAGACCTCAATAAAGTCTATGAATGGGCAGAGGTAAATAGGATGGTATTTAACTCTGATAAATTTGAATCAATAAATTATGGAGATAAAGAAGGAAATCTATGTGCATATAGGGGACCTAATAACGAGACAATCACAAATAAGGAAGCAGTTAAAGACCTTGGTGTGATGTTGAATAGGAACATGTTATGCAGTGATCAAATAGCAATTCTATTGGTAAAATGCAAAGCAAAAATGGGAATGTTGTTACGGCACTTCAAAACAAGAAAAGCTGAACACATGATTATGCTTTATAAAACGTATGTTCGTAGTCCACTTGAATATTGCAATACGATATGGTTCCCACACTACCAAAAGGATATTGCACAAATAGAGAGTGTACAAAGGTCCTTTACAGCTAGAATAGAAGTTAAGGATCTTGACTACTGGGAAAGACTACTATCCTTAAAATTATATAGTCTAGAAAGGAGAACAGAACGCTACATGACATTACAGGCATGGAAACAGATAGAAGGAATTGCCAAAAACATCATGGAGCTAAAAATATCAGAAAGAGCAAGCAAAGGTAGCTTAATAGTGTCCAAAACTATACCAGGAAAACTAAGGAAAGCACACAGGACATTAACCCACTACGCACCAGCATCGAGTGAGTGAGCGTAGATGTGTTTAAGAATAAGCTCGACAAATATCTAAGCTGCATCCCAGAACATCCAAGATTGGAAGATGCAAAATATACCGGAAGATGCATTAGCAATTCTCTGGTAGACATTAGAGGTGCCTCACACTGAGGGACCTGGGGCAACCCGAACAAGATGTAAGGTCTGTAAGGTAAGGTAAGGTAAGGTACATATCTTGAACACCCCCGCCCCCCAACCCCCTCTCCTCACAACACCAGTCTCTCACACCAAGCAAAAAACAATTATCTCTCTCTCTCTCTCTCTCTCTCTCTCTCTCTCTCTCTCTCTCTGCTAATGGTTTTTTTCAATTCCAAACTTATATTCATAAAACAAGAGGACAGACCGTCAATCTTGAGAAATCTTCCAAAGATATGATATTCGGTCTCATGACAATAAGACCTCATATCCTTAATACAAAGCAGTCATGTTTAGGACAAAGAATTCTCATGGATCTCTTTTCTATTCCAATGGCAGGCGTTTCCAACACTTCCAGTGTGCGTATGCGTGTTTAAAAGATTATTTTTCTGCTAGAAACGAACAAATTCAAAACAAATGCGTGTTTGACTGATTATTCAAATTTATGGGAACAGTCTAATGATGGCCCAAAATAAAACCACTAGCCACTCACTCTGCATTTCAAAATGGCCTTCCTAATTTTTGCAATGACTAGTTTATCAAAATTGAACATAGGATCTTGTTTCTCTATGCCGGGGTTTTATTTTTTTCAAATTCAGGTTTTAAATTACCTGATATTAGGTAAAATTACATTCCCATGACAACACTGGGTAACATCTATTCCCAATAACACATACGTGACCCTAAAATCGGACACAGGCATTTTGCCTTTAAGGCTGGATAAAATTCGCAATATCTTAAAATGTTAGGGTATAACGTTACGCTTCCATAATAAGGCGGAGTATAACTAAACTGCCAAAACTGCAGAAAAGACCATTTTTTAGTCTGTAACACTCGCCTTTAAAATGCTTTCGAAATTACGATATTAATGCACCTGATCTAAAATTAGCGACCTTACATAAAAAATATAAAGGCGATCTCACTCACGCTAAAGAAGATTTAAAACTGCCAGTATAAATGAAAGTGTTTTCTTGATTTAGTCAGATTTTTTAGAATATTCAAAGAAGCCAAGCAGGATTAAAAAAAATCTTCGGTATATATCAGTTTCACATCTTAATTCCTTTGAATTGAGGAAGCAAGATCGAGGGGACTCCCATGTAAGCCATTTGAGCTATTTTATAAAAGAGGTGGAAACTCAACTGGCTGTGCAAATCAAGGATCCTCAAACACACTGATAAAAATAGTTAATAGGTTCTTAGTAACGAGCCGTCATGATATCAAAAGCTGCAACATTTTGCACAAATAAACCTGAATAATACTAAAAGAGGAAATTGTTTGGATAATAAATATTTATAATTTAGTTGTGAGTTTTCTTAATACAGCTCAATTTGGTATACTTCCTATAAACGCTTGTGAAGAAATTCTTTATGGACAATAAACAGCTGCCCCAGTGTTTTTAGCCTAAATTTTCTGTCATTCTGTATGCCTCTTGACGTTGTTCACTTTTAGTGAGTCTTTATCTTTGTTGCTGAAAGGTTGGTTAGGTGTTGAGGTGTTTTCAGTTATAGTTTTATGAATATATGACTTTTACTTTTGATTGTAAGTGTTGGGGTTCTTTTTATGTACTATATGTATAATTTTGCTGAAATATTTAAATGTTTTTTTCGTTATTTATAAATGTGCTGTACTTCTAGTCTCGGTTTTAGTCGAGTGTGCATGTAATTTTAGTCTGTTAGCTGTAATATTACCATTAAATTGTTTTAGCTTTTTCAACTATTGGATCTTGTAATCAGCTCTTATCTTATGTTAAAATATTATAACTTAATTTTGTAGAAAATCCCCGAAGATATACACTTTTTTAGAATTAGATGTTACCCTTCCAATTACGACCTGGTATTGTGGAATTTGAGCTCCTTCCGTTTCCTGTTCCGGCAGCGAACGCTACACGCGACTCACTACCTTCTAAATAATGCACTGATTACAGAGGGAAAGAAGCACCAAAGAAGAAACGTTTCAAAAAAAAGGGCCTAAATCGTTTCCCCAAATCGGAATCGAATTTCGAGCTCTCGCTTGCTAGTGAAGAGCGGCCGTGATTGTGTGCGTATATATATCTATCTATATATATATATATATATATATATATATATATATATATATATATGTGTGTGTGTGTGTGTGTGTGTCTGTGTGTGTATGTAGTATATTATATATTATATATATGTATGTATGTATATATAATAATATACATTTCAAACGTTTCAAAAAAAAAGGGCCTAAATCGTTTCCCCAAATCGGAATCGAATTCCGAGCTCTCGCTTGCTAGTGAAAAGCGGCCGTGATTCGTGTGCGTGTATATATATATATATATATATATATATATATATATATATATATATATATATATACATATATGTGTGTGTGATGTATATAATATATGATATATATATATATATATATATATATATATATATATATATATATATATATTTATATAATACGTTGTTCCGAGTTACCGAGTTAATATGAACTCGTTCCCTCTCCCCACTCCATCTCTGGGCTCCCCTTCAAACGGCCCCCACTTCATCTCGATGGCCTTCTCTGCCTCCATAAATTCCAGAGCATCCAGCTTTATTCCCCTTCAGTATTCGGCTTCCTCAATTCTTTATCTTCTTTACCGTTAAGAACTTCCCTTCAGCGGCATAAAGCTTCCTAGTCCCGAGTCCTTTTCAAAAGGTAAATTCTTCATCCGTTTCTCTTTTGGACGAATCGCAAAATGGAAGATTACTTTCGTAGTAATTATTCCACTTCGTTCCCACGATATCATTTTCCTTCCATATTCCATCTCACGTCTCCTTACTTGGGCTTTATTCTCTTTCTTTACTACCCCTTCTCCCTATATTTCATTCGGTTCTCCCTGTTTCCTCTAGAAACGGACCATCGCGTTCTATTCTCCCTGGCAAATGGGATGCAAATAGGACCATTTTGTCTCGTTCATCCCCTCTTCATAATCCCTTCCTCGGTTCCCTTATGCATTTTCCTCTTTGCGCTCACTACTACGTGGAGTAATTCAATTCAATTCCGCTTTTTTTTCCTGGCGCTTTTACATTCGCTAAAATGTCAGGTCTTTAATATATATGTACGTAATGGCGTCCCTTTCCGTTTTTCATCCTGACGAACATTTTATCATTTGCGGAAGGAATAATTCCTTTCTTTTCTTCACGCTTTTTTTTTAGGGTGGGGGGAGGGGGCAATTTCCCACGGCTTACATTGGTGCTTTTCAATAATAAAAGTGATATATAATTGGGAGGGTCAGGAAACATGAACAGAACATTACACTTGTGAAATTTTACAATATTTAACAACCGTCACAGGAAGCAGAATATTCAAATAGTAAACACAACCGGCCATATTATGACCCACAAAAGTTAACCAGTGAAATACCGATCATAAGCAAAAAGTGAAAGAAATTAGCATTTCATAAATGATGCATCACTCCAACTTTAAAAATGGATCATTTTTCTTCCTTCAGGTTTGATAGAAGTTACCTTCAAAACAGCGAACGATATCATGGAACTGTTTTGAGAGAGAGAGAGAGAGAGAGAGAGAGAGAGAGAGAGAGAGAGAGAGAGAGAGAGAGAGAGAGAGAGAGAGAGAGAGAGAGAGAGAGAGAGAGAGAGCGCATCACTCATAAAGATTTTTAGAATGTCTCATTTCAACACCAAAGTTATTCAAACGTAACTTTCATTTCTGATTAGTGATTAACTTAGAGTATTTTTTACATTTTATTTAAAGGGACATGGAATAACAACTGTTATAAAAAGGTCAAGGAATACTTTGTTACGATTAAAAGTGGAATAGCTTATGAACTCATTAGCTACACTAAGTTGGAGCAACAGTGACATGACTTACGATTAGATATCCTCATCCATCACAAGAGGATACAAATGAAGTCTAATGGTGAAAAGAAAATAGATTTGGTTGGTTGAGGTAATTATTAAATTTGACTGGTAAATCTATAGTTCATTAACTCTTCCATGGTCATATTCAAAGGACTTAAAAATATATTAAAATGCTTAATGGACAAACATATAGGAAGAAAGACGCGGGTAAATAATCTCCGCCGATCTCTTTCGAAAAAGGTCTTGATTACCTGATCTAGGAATGACTTGTTACCCTCGACATTCTCGAAGCAACGATGGATGTTCCTCGGATGTATAGGATTGTGTGAGGGCGTCTGCACATCCTACGACGACTAATTTCAGGATGGAAAAGAGAGTGCAACACTACTGGAAGAGGGCGCGTGGCATCTATTTTTCTGTGTTTCGCAGGAAGAGGGGAAGTTTAAGTATAAGATATCACAATGAAAAGTGAAACAGATGACATGGCTCTGACCGTTTCGCTGCCTTAATTTAGACATTTTCAAAAGGTCTGTTACTGAAAAGAAATTTACAACAATTATGTGCCAAGATAAAAGCACAGGACATAAAAACATACAACATTTAAAAGGGTGAGTGCATTAAAACTTTATTATTAATAAATAAAATGAAAAAAGGTACATAAAACTCTTCCCGAAATATCAAAGTATGTTTGTATCAAATCCCATGTAATTCATGTGATATATTTAATGATGACATAACGAACGTTTAGACTAAATAGCATAAAAAACCTTACATGATACTCAGAGCAGAGGAGTTCTGTTTTTGCAGAAAAGCGCTGTTTTTTAAGTTAAAAATAATAATGCCACCATATGATATGTACCAAAAAACTGACCTTTTATTAGCATTACGTTAGCAAGATATATATTCGAGTTAAGTTTTATCAAACAAAGTTTTGATAAGGCTAAGGATGTCAGCTAAGGAATACATGAAATTGATCCATGTACTTCAACCGGAAAATACAAAATGTATAAATATTAAGGACTGGAGTTGAGCCTGATCCAAATTACAAAAAACTATTCGCTCGAGTTACTTCTTATCAAATAATAATCCTGGTCAAGTATCCTGCGGAAACGAGACAACGATATAACTCTGCCAAAAATGCTCCTACTTTTGGTTAATAAGTTTATTCAGTATTTTGTAGCAATTGCGAAATGAGACTGGTTATTGCATATAGATTCATACCAAAACTGATTCCCTCTAGCCAATCACATACCTTTGAGGTTCACAAAAAAATCAAAATATTCGCAAACATACGGGTTGCTTACGAAGACCCACTCAGAATTGTACAAGGCCAGGTGTGCCACACTGATGAAAAAATGACTTCGCGGTCCACTAGGTTCAACTTTCGAGTTTTTGAAAATTCAGGATACAAGCACCTGCCAAGAAATGTGCTACATGTCGCATAAAAATTTCAGTTTGCTTCCTCAAGCAACCCATGAAACTTCAGAGGTGGGCATGTATACATGGACACACGTGCGCTTTCTTTACACCCTTTGACCGTATTTTGCCAGGGGGAATAAAAGGTTCTGAATTAATAAACATCCCTTCACAAAAGAATTCTCGCACAAGCCACTTCGCTTTCCTTGCTTCCAAAATTTACTTCTTTCTTTTTACAAACATTTGCGTTTAGGCCAACATCAGCTCCATTTCCTTTCATTTTCATCCGCTACGATATTAATTTGTTTTGCTTCCTTCCCAAGAATCCTGCAAAAGTAATATATTCTGGATATGAGACCGGGAAAATAAGGAAAACATTCCTCAGAGTATATTCATCGAAAATTCTATTATTAAAATCAAGAAGGGATGTGAAAAATTAAGTAGAATGAAATATAAATTTGAGAGAGAGAGAGGAGAGAGAGAGAGAGAGAGAGAGAGAGAGAGAGAGAGATATTTATTTTGTGGTACTTGAGCTCCAAGAGCCTTTCAGTTGAGCATTTAAAGCGTCCTATCAATATGAATTCTTCCATTAATTATAAATTTCCATTTACACATGGGGTTGCTCACCACATTTTCAGTATACCACCCCTTAAGCGTTCTTTGATTCATGTATGACCCTTTCACCCAGATTGTTCTTCTAAATGAAAGACTCTACTAAAACCATGGCGAATAACACCCTTGCATTACCTCCTGGAACATGAAATAAGATCATTGTAGACCTGCCTACCCAAAAGTCATTTTTCCTCTCGTGTTAAGTCAATTTCTATATCACGGGGCATAATCACGACAAATCTGTATTGTCTCATTGTTGCATTGTCTTCTTCAGACAATGGAAACGTCACTTGAGGACACGGACGAACAATGACTACAAGTCAGCCTACACACGCAATTAAATTCAATACATTCAACACGAACACAGAAACATCCCTCACCCCAACACAAATATATCAAAATCTATATATATTCCTATATATATATATATATATATATATATATATATATATATAGATGATAGATAGATAGATAGGTAGATAGATAGATTTATATCTATACAGTATAGAAAATATATATATATATATATATATATTATATTATATATATATATATATATATATATATATGCACACCCACACAGCATATATAAGCTATTATATAATAGATATATATGCTATAGTAATACTTATATTATAATATTATATCATATATTATATAAATATATATATAATCTTTATATATGGATGTATGTATGAATGTAGTGTGTGGATATGTGCCACATACATTTTGAAAAGCATTAAGCAATTTCAACCAAACTTGGTATACATAAGACCTACCATCTGGAAAAGATTGCTGTGAGGGTAAGCCATCACGGGCACTAATGAGGGGGTGGGGGAAGTGGGTGGGAAAGGAGTGAAATGTATAAATAACCGAAAACAACAGATAAGAATATGTAATCCATGGTTTTCGAGGTCGCCCACATGAATAGTGACACTCTGGATTCCCTATAAGTCCAAGTTCAGCCAAAAATAGGGAGGGGGTGAGAAGTGAGTGGGAATGGGGTGACATGTAAAAATGACCGAAAACGACAGATATAAGGGTCTAATCCATATTTTTTTAATGCGCTGAGAAGAATAGTGATGCTTCTGATGCCTTTTAAGTGCAATTTAGCCCTGATAGGTGAGAAAGGGTGGGAAAGGGGTGACGTGTAAAAATAGCAGAAAAATACAGATATTAGTGTCTAATTCATAGTTTTCGGGGTCACTGAGATGAATAGTGACACTCCCGATGCCCTTCAAGTAGAAGTTCATCCCTGATAGGAAGGGGGGGGGGGGGAGTGAGAAATGGGTGGGAAGGGGGTGACATTTGAAAATAACAAAATACAAATATTAGTGTTTATTTCCATAGTTTTTTAGGTCATCTCAGTGGTCTCGAAAACTATGTATTAGACACTAATATCAGTCGTTTTCAGTTATTTTTACGTTTCACCCCTTTCACACCCCAAAGTGTTTGGGGCACATACACACACACTCACATACATACATAAATACATACGTACATACATACATTTATATAAAGAGATATGTGCGTGTGTGTGCGCGTGTAAGTTTTAATTCAGATATCATAAAAAGATGTCATAATTTTAAGAAAGACTCGTTATAAATAAATTCATTATTTTATTTCTTAAACAAACTATATTTAGGTATTTAATTTCTGTCTCTTTCCATCCCTCCCTCTCTTATCTGAAGCCTCTGCCGAAGCATTCCTTCACAAATAAACGAAAATCTTGAAACGGTGGAAATTCTTTCCCAGAACTAGTCTAAATATCGTTTATATATTTTCTAACTGAAATATCTGACAAGGATGCATATTTTATCTGTCCTTGAAAATTGTTAAGGTAAATAAATGAACATAGCAAGGTCTTGCTTAGTGATCTAGGCAAGTGAGCTTTTGGAATTTAAAAGTAACAGGACTTACCTGCGTTCTAGGGAAAAAATACAGAGGCAAACAAAATCTACATGGGTCGTAAACCCAAAGGAACTGCGGTCACAGTCGGACAAATGTAACATAACCTAGCACTACTTGTCGGTTACCTTTGAGTCCTCCTGACACCGGATGAATCAGTAAGGAAACTAAAAACAATAATATACTAAAAGAAAATAAAAAACCAGGACGATCGTGTTCAATATTTAGTTCAAATAGGTTTCCTGGGGTAAAATTTCTAAATTAACATTGTGTTAGCATCAGAATCACATCTATTTCGTACAGAAAAATTTAGTAGCTCGATTCGAATTACATATCAAATATCACATAACTAAGACAAATTTGCAGTGCCCACAAGTGTGAGAGGAAATTCATCATCGACATGTTAATATTGGAATTGGAAGGAAGAGCAAAAAGAAAAGTAAGCAAACAGTGTCTCCCGAACACTGAATGAGACGGGGATTTTTTTTTTTTTTTTTTTTTTTTACCCCTTCCAGATACTGCTTTCTAGACAAGCATTGAGAGAAAAGGCATATTGAGACACGGTACGAGCGGCGTTGGGCTCTGGGACGGGGGGTGGGGGAGGTGGCGAGACGAAGACGAACACGAGTCGGAGTTGAGCCAGCAATAATAGCTGTGGGCGTTATGGCAACATAAAAAGAAAGGAAAGAAAAAGGTACAGAATTTTAAGAATGTTTTCGTTTCAACTTCTTCGCCGTTTCCTCTAACATCTGGCTGTTTCTAGAAGTAATGACTTACCTCTCTCATAAGATAATGAAATTCCTGAACGATGTATTCCTCCTAGAAATATTTTCCGTTTTAAACCCCAGAACCTTCACCCGTAAAACCAGAACACTGCCAAGAGTTGCGCTGCCACACGAACAGTCTGATCTAATAGCAAGCAGAAACGGAAGTGAGTTATCATATTATATTATGTTCATGAAAACCTTTGCTTACTTATGCTAATTTTCCATAACCTTTGGGTCCCCATTTGAATCATTTTTCATAGACAATACAAATGTGTAAATTTCCTTGTTTGCATATTTATTTTCTATAGTAAATTGTGGAAAAATATACCAAACTAAAAAGCATGGCCATTTTCTTTTTTTATCTTATAACAATTCTTTTCTTTTGGAAAACAGGGTTTTCTCCCCAAAACAAGTGCCTTGCATGTTTGGAGATGGACGGAATTGTCATAAAGCCGTCAGCTTACCGAGGCTATTAACATCTCTCTTATCTAAATACAATTTATAAAAGGAAATGGTACGACAAATCGATGAATTGCTCTTTTCTAAGCCTTTAATAACAGCTATTATGAGTATAGCGCCCACGTGTGTGGACTGGCGCACACCTGCAACCAAGATTTCCTTTCTCATTCCAACACACGTGGACCCTACAAACACATCTTCATCTCGCCCCCAATTATCCTGTGATGGAACCCGTGGACGAAGAAACAAAAATTCACTCGTACGACTTTCGTACGGATATCTGCATTATTATTGCTGTTATAATATATGATTCATGCATTATGACCATTGTATGCATTGTATTATGCCAGCTCTCCGATCATTTGCGTACGTATGTATGTTTCTGTCTGTGAACAAAATCAGAGCCTGAACTTAATCCCTGTATCGATCTGTCAGAGATCGGAAGCTACATGGCGGCTCACACGAGTCCTTGACCTGTGTGAATATTCTGTAAATAAATCAGTAAGCATCAGCCAGTAGACCCAGCATATCACTAGTGCCTCACCTCACAAGAATATTAACGTTTCCGAGAAAAAAATGAACTGCATCGAACGGCCTGTCTAAATATACTCTTCACCTAGTGACTTATTTTCAGGTACCTCGAATTATACTTATATTGGCGCAATGTCGAAAATGGCGTAAAAATAAAAATAAAAATCATTCCTTTCAGTCAGTGTAAAACAAGATTTTGTGTGGATGCTCGTTGAGGCACGTTTCTGGGCCTTCTTTTTTCACTCTTTTCATAATACGAAACTAAAAAAAATTGAGAACATTTCCTTCCCAGATTATGGTGGGGTTGAAGCTTAATAAGGGAGGTATGAATAGAATTAATTACACGTTTACTTCCCTGTAAATCTACGGTGCCACACCTTCCCTCGCACGTAATTCTACCCTTCTCGCCAAAGGGAATGCAGACGGAATGCATGTTCTTAACAAATTTTCAAGCTCCTAGAGACAAGAAAATTCTATGAAATTACACTCGGATTCTCTGTTGTACACGACAAATTTGTAAAAATAATGAAATAGGCCATGGCTAGGTCAGAAGACTCAAAAATTTCATTAAGGGTTCCTTCACATTTTACAACAGACTTCAAATCGATTCGCAGGCAGCCAAAACGCAGTGGACAATTTTAGGTCGGCCAAACTTCCTGTAAAATTTCAAACTCTTCTAGTACTGGCTGGCATCATACTGAAACTTAAGGCAGTGAAATAGCAGCAAAGGAGGCAAAGAAGTCGAGTATCGAAAGACCAGGTTAGAGTCCAGGGGCGTAGGTAAGAATCAAACTAGTTTATTAAATCAGAGGTACATAATACTAAATCAATCTATGGAAAATGATTCACATGCAAATGCAAATTTTATACGCCTTAAAAAGTCTTAACTAAATGTAACTCACCAAAAACGGCAGTCTTTCTGCTCGCCTGGCATTTTCCCGTTGTAGCTTAATACTTCTTACAAAATGGGAACCTTTTTTATCACCAATTTCTGTTGGTTTCCACGAAACTTTCAGAAACAGCACTCATGTCATCCGTAATGAACTATCCCATTACATAAATCCTTTCTTTTCCTTTATAAGGATGTGATTTTCAAGTATATAGTATAAATTTCTGGCTGATCTACTTATTCAAACGACTTTACAACCAAAGTTACGGTCAACTGCTCACTGCCAAAGTGAAATAAATAATATCCTCTACCGACTTACATAGTGAATTATACTGGTTTGTATGCCATAAGATCTGGGCCACAAATTTTTCTACTTGCATTTCATAACCAGTCACAGTCGTCGAAAATTATCCAAATATTTTGACTACCAGCGGAGGTATATTCACATCAATATTTATTGTGTTAACTATCATATAGGACTAATTACTCTTATTTAACTGTGCTCAGAGAATTAAAAAATGGGTAAATTCACATTATGTTCGCTCTTGAAAGCCATTACAAAACATGTCACACAGTAATTATACAGGCGATTTATCTGCAGATCGGGTCAATGACCTAAGGTCCATTTCCTTTGTTAATTAACTGGTACGAGAATGTCCGTCAATCTCCCAGACCGACGAATCTCATTAATGAAAAGCCGTCAATTTCATGTTTGATTTGTAGAAGCAATGAGCATCAATTTAATTTGCTGGTTTGGCAATTAGCTCATCATTAGCTTTCCTTCCCATCTGGTTTAGTAAATGAACTAACATCACTATCATTTCATAACTGATTTGGAGGGCTAATTAATCGAAGTTTACGATGAATAACTTATGACAATTACATTATTCGAGCCGAAGCTTTGATCAACATAAAACTAAGATGCAACCGTTTCATATAATCTTCAATCAAATTCATACACAAATATGAGGGTTGTGTTTTTCTAAGGAAAAGCGTTAATTTTCAATACCAGATTAATTTCACTAAATATTTCATTTATTTATATATAAACTATATTCAGTTTATTTTTAGTGCAAACTAAAATCAATTTTAAAAAGTAGCCTGAAATCATTTTAATAAATCTGAAATTGAGATAAGGCCTGTTATAAAAAAATGTAGGTGGCTAGCCATTTAAAAAAAATATTATTTTCCTTTTTACAGAAACTATGCGTTTTAACACAGCAAAATAATTTTCTTTCTATTTAGAAAAAATCTTCAAATCAAACCCAAAGCAATGTGACATTTAATGCTTACAATCCAAAATCATTTCTATCTACTTCACAGAGAATGAATATTATCACCGAATAATTACTGTTCCTTTAAAATAAATTTTCCTGATTAAAGCCAAACTAATTCAACGTTTACTTTCCACATGGAATTCATTTGTCCAGTCACAGTTTCTCATTTCCATAGTTTTTCACACCCAAAGAAACTCATTTCCCAAAACTAAAATGAATTCATTCTTCTCATAGATACAAGTTTCCTCATCATAATGACTTCAACCCTCGACACAGACCCCGGAAAGGTAGTATATTACTTTCCAAACTTTATTCATTGTACGAATACAAATGTTATACCTAATCCTCTGATTAAACTGGTTTCAGGCGAGAAGAACCTTTGCAGCTAATGCAGAAGGGTATCACAACATTGTACTTCTTCGTTTCAATGTAAGTGTCATAAAACTGTGGCCAAAGGTCATAGTAAGTTTCTAGCTTCCTCTACCTCCTCCTTATATAACGTTAAATGATAAAATCTAGTTGCGTTTTCATTCATATCCTTTACATCTACTTTAAATCCATATTTCAACCGTCTTCCCGCTCTTCAATTTTTACCAATAATTAAAGTCTCTTAGTATTCTATTGGCACATAATCAACACAGATCTTATCAAAATATAAATGTGACAATCTTGAATTTCCTCAAAGGACAAACGTACCGTACTTAAAGGATACGAAGTAATAGGAGATTGATAGACAGGCAAAACTTTGAAAAAGAAATACCATCTCGTTCATACACTATTAATTGATTCCTCTTTAGAACACCACCTGAACACAATTTTTTCTTGCGTCGATTTGCTCAAAGAATCTAATGTTATTTGGCCGTTAGGAATGAACCCATAAAATCTTAATGTATTTTATTTCTTCACAGGTAGTTTGAGGGTATAAAGGGTACAACTTTCCAAAGTCTCCAGGGATGAAGTTGTTAGCCCCGCTTATTTCATGAACCAAGGTGACTTTGGTATCTATTCACAGCTGGCTAGACTAATGCCAGGTAGACTGTGACCAAACCACAGACGTTGACGATATGAGCACGGTGATCTACCAATGAACCAACGAATTACGTTGCATAAACACACGCATGCATTATATATATATATATATATATATATATATATATATATATATATATATATATATATATATATATATATATATATATATATATATATATATATGAGCACGGTGATCTACCAATGAATCAACGAATTACGTTGCAGGAAGACACGCATGCATAATATATATATATATATATATATATATATATATATATTATATATATATATATATATATATGCATGCGTGTCTCCTGCACAAGTAATTCGTTGGTTCATTGGTAGATCACCGTGCTCATATCGTCAACGTCTGTAGTTTGGTCACAGTCTACCAAATGTTTAATGTTTGTCCAGTTTCTCGAAATAGGTTTTAGTAAAATATAGAATTTTCATGTCACAATTAAAACATTTACAATGCACTTGAACGAAAATGAGCAACTAATAGTAAGGTATCCAGAATGAATCAGTTAAATCCCCACATATTTCCTGTGACTGTATGGCTATGATACTGTATATATATATATATATTATATATATATATATATATATATATATATATATATATATATATATATATATGTGTGTGTGTGTGTGTGTGTGTTTGTTGTGTGTATATATGTATGTGGTGTGTGTATGTATATATATATATATATATATATATATATATATATATATATATATATATATATACAGTATCATAACCATACAGTCACAGGGAATATGTGGGGATTTAACTGATTCATTCTGGATACCTTACTATTAGTTGCTCAATTTCGTTCAAGTTCATTGTAAATGTTTTAATTGTGACATGAAAATTCTATATTTTACTAAAACCTATTTCGAGAAACTGGACAAACATTAAACATTTGGCATTCGCTGTAACTTACGAAATTCTATTACCACCTACTTTCGAGCTTTTTACTCTATCTGATGAATCACTTTTTTTACGAATAACCGTTTGAGAGGCAGATACGATGAAGGCTCATTCATGGATACACTGACGATTTATCTTCATAAAATATTAATCTACTTTCCCTAACCTCTATCGCCATCAGCCTCGTACCCCAAAGACTCAATTTCCATTTAATAATGACTCACCCGGAATCAGACATCCTGAATTTATCTTGTCACTTCCTGGCAGTATCATCAACTCTATTAAATGACTTAATCGTCGAGATGCCTCACTTCTCTCTCTCTCTCTCTCTCTCTCTCTCTCTCTCTCTCTCTCTCTCTCTCTCTCTCTCTCTCTCTCTCTCTCTATTAAAATGGAAACGTATATCATCACAAAGAAATGGAATACTTGCATTACCGTTAAATGCAATAAGGTAAAGATTATAGGCCACTAATAGTAATTGTGACACTAATAGGAAGACTAAAAATATTACCACCATTTCGTATGCCTGCATTCATTTGGCTACTTGTGCATTAGGTTCCGGCATTATTCCAACAAACTAGGTCAGGATATGCACCAATGCACTTACCAAAGAGAGCATAGAATTAATACTACCGTAAATTAAGAGGAAAATCTTAAGTGGCAGGTAAGCACAAGAGAAAATACGCAATGGCTCTGGTGAAAATATAAAGAAACTTGATAACTAGACAGTCTGGGTATAAATTTCAGTTAGATAACCAGCGTTAAATTAAAAGAACACCTATCAATCAAAATATGATATTAGGTATAAGTTTCGATTTTTTTAATGTTTGGAAACAACGTGTTAAAATAAACATCAAAATATTGGAAAATCGGACGACCACAGCTCTTGCAGAAGGTAATGGCAAAAATACAAAGCATTTACACTAAGTAATCACTAGGATATAAGAATGCTGATATCTGCATTATTAGATAATGATATATGAAAACATAATGATAAAAGAAAACTAATGAAACTTACCAAAGTCTAACTAGGTTTCATTATTTTAATTGACTCTTAGTGTAGGACTTAGGTATGTACGTATATATATCATGAACAGCAAAGAAATTTTCGAACAATAATCTCAGTTTCGTCACATGAATGGTAGAAAGTTCATCTTACATCCTGGTGACGGCTTAAGAACGATCTGTGACCACGAATATAATTAAGGTAATCAGAGCAGGTGTTGTCGACTCGTTAATCAGAGACTTGGAAACACAGTGAGCGATAAAAACAAATACTAATGCGAAAATGCAATACGTCTTCCAGATTAATATAAATTCCTGGTGTAACACATCACTAGAGTTTAATATGAATAAATAAAAACTGAGCTTTGCAAATATAAACAGTAACCCAAGACCATTCGCTCTTACATAAAAAATCTTGGAGAGAAATGTCAGTAGAAATCTTTTACCGGTCATTTTTCATTCATGAGACTTACGTTTCCTTCTAACATGAAACGGAATTCTGAATGGCCCTTTCCTCCAGTGCTAAACGTTATTACGTTTACTAAAAGCTTCGCAGACGTTTAACTTTGGTAATCCTTTTAACCCAAGTTAATATTAGCTTAGTCACATAACCATTCCCCTTCTTGATACATGAATGCAAGAGGAAAAACATAACTGACTTTGTTGTGTCGTACGGCTGCCTTTTCTTTACACTAGTGGATGTTCTGTCATGTCTGTGTGTGTGCGTACGAGTGCATTATGCCTTTTATACTTACGACAACGAGAACAGAACGAGGAAGGAAGGAAGGAAGGCAGAAAAAGAAAACAATGAAAATAGACACTCTTGCCTTTCGTTCTCTTCGGTGAAGATCCCTACTTATGGAACAAAGGGCATAAGAGTAGTATTTGTAGGTGAATGAATTTGTGTGTAATTTGTAAATTGTGACACCAGTCTAACATTTCTGCCTTTGAACATTATAATGACCTGATTTTCATTTCAGCATCTCTGTAAATCAGTCCTGACGTTCTGATTACTATTCTCAAAATCACTGCGCTAAATTAAAATAACATATAGAGTAATTATTCAAGTAATATCAAATTTGAACAAAATTATGATTATTATCGGAGTTGACTAATAAGCCATTAATTTAAAATAAAATCGCCGACGCAAGAGAATAATATAAAACAATTTGGCCATAAACTTAAAGCAATAAAGCTAAAATAGGAGTAAAATCTGGTTTCACTAAATACTGAGATGGGTTATTTAAAAAAGAATATACTCGAAATACATAACCCACTACAATTAACTACAAAAATATTTGAAGTCATAAGATATACAAAGTGTGTTTTCTGTTCCATCTTGAAGCTTTATAGAGAAAAGTAATGATAAATGTAATAACCGTATTCCCTGAAACTAGCGTGAGGAATCATTAAAGAACGAAAATTCTAACTCTCTCCTTCGTCACTACATGAGCGTAATGATATATAAGAGCGAAAAAAAAAGAAATAAAAAAAGCATACTTTAGTGTCCTCAATTACCGAAAAGAGTAATTAACGCGAGGATCAAGAGTTCCAAGTTACTTCACAAGAGGCGGAATAGAGGAGGGAAAGAAAGGGACACGTGTTCAGCATACCTGACGTCCTTCATCATTGGAGAGAGAGAGAGAGAGAGAGAGAGAGAGAGAGAGAGAGAGAGAGAGAGAGAGAGAGAGAGAGAGAGAGTTGGGAAAACATCAGAACTGGATTTTAGACGAATCCCAGCCTCTAAACAACTACCGGCTTGTTCTAAGTGAAAGGTGATCCAGTAAGCCTAATTTCAATATTTCATGTGCAACTGGGAGTATGTGTTTTGAGGGCATTATACATTCTGTTTGTACGAGTCTATTGGAACTAAAAACGAGTCAACAGTATCTCGGAAAGCCTTTTCTGATTCAGCAAGAGACTCCGGTCGCTAGAAAGTGTTTACTCTAGTTTTCCCTCACTGCTACGGTTTTGATTTGTTAACAGCTTTTATTACAGATTCTGGGGATGAAGAAACTGTCAACACGGGGATTAATTATACTGAGGGTGTTGATCTTCTGATATGATCGCAGCTCGCACACTTTTCAAGGCATCACCAAATTGGGTGGGATTATAATGATGAAGTTTCAACCCGAATCCGCAAACGCCAAACCCCCCGCCCCCTTCTCTCATAAAGGAGCGATGATACAAGCCTATCAGCAATCGTTCCTTCGATCTCAAATGGCGTCTTTACAAATCTGAATGTGAATGTCAACGTGATTTCGCTTAATCTGATGGCTGTCCTCAGGTAACGCGTGCTTGTAACGAGTATTTCTATTTGTATGCGCTTCGTGAAAGCGGTAATTAAGTCCATCCACTTTTCTTCAGAGGAATGATATTTCCGCAAAAGGACGGAGTACATTGTAATTATGGCTGGTTCACTTAAGGTACATTCTTGGGTGAGCCTTACGCCTACGAGACGTTGGTTTGGCGGCCACTGATTGGTGCCTACCTCCCAATCAGATGCCTCCTAACAAACGTCTCGTAAGCATAGGTCTCATCCAAGAATCTACCTTAAGTGATCCAGCTATATATGTCAGTCATTATGTACATACATTTAAAGAAAACAAGAGTACGTGAACTTGCCCAACAAATTTTATACAGACATGTTTGCATTGTATAGAGCCCATATGTGAAAAGAGAAGAATCTTCAAATCAAACGATATAACACATGTAAACAAATAAACTGAATTAAAGGAATATGCTAATACAAACAATATTCAAATTGTTATAATAAACAAGACAAAGAATGACATTTAACAGTATTATTTCTTCCTCTTAAAATATAGGGTATCAGCGTCTATAAGCGGACAGAAAAATGAATTATTCAACACATTTTTTTCACTAAAGTAAATGAAATACATTTGCCACAGGGCAGAGTGGCACTGTGCCACATCATAAGAATATTGACCTTAGAGGCGCAGGTACCTGTGGCGATGATGAACGTTCCCTATTGAAAAGGAAGGTTATAATGGATGGCAAAGCGAGATATAGCCTGATGCTAATCTAAATCACAGTTTTCATTATAAGATGAACAGTAAATCCAACGGCAATGAAGGTTAAGGAATGATTTTACCATTAAATTGTTTGTTTGTTTGTATGGTGTTTTTACGTTGCATGGAACCTGTGGTTATTCAGCAACGGGACCAACGGCTTTACGTGACTCCCGAACCACGTCGAGAGTGAATTTCTATCACCAGAAATACACATCTCTGACGCCTCAGTGGAAAGCCAGAGAATCGACCTCGCGGCCACCGAGGTGGTGCGCCAACACCATACCGACCACGCCACTGAGGCGCTTTTACCATTGAAACACCAAAGGACACCACCAATTAGACAGAGAATCATGGAGCTGGAGCCCAGTACAGATAAGGTTATTATTATAAGACTCTTCCAATTCGTATTGGCCTTTTAAATATCTACAGAAGGATCTTGCTAAACTACATTTTAAGGAAGTATCATCTGACAAGCACATTTTCGTTTTAATCTTCTTTGTTCATCAATGTAAACAAATTGTGGCCAGCAGCATTTCTTTCAAATGCCGACTATGAAGGCAGCGTAACCGTAATTTTCGAATAACGAAAAGTTAGATCAGTTGACGTCCTTTTTCGAGGTACAGGCGAAAAATGTAGGTTGAGAGACTGGCAAAACACACATGGAAGAGAATATACAGGAATGAAAATGAAAAATCTAAAATCATTAACTTTACACTAAAGCCATTACCACGCATAAAGTGTACAAACTCCCATGAGACACGCCATTTACCTGACTAGCAAGCTTCCGCTGAATAAAATTATTAGTATGAGTATTATTATTATTATTATTATTATTATTATTATTATTATTATTATTATTATTATTATTATTATTATTATTTTAAATGCAAGAATGTGAATCTCTGCGCCACGATAAACAGGTCTTATGAGTTGCTATGAATATCCATCAGGAAAAGTAAACATTCAAAATGGGAAGGAGCAGAACTACCCATAACTTCCCACGCTCCATGTTATATAAATTATAAAACCTAAAACAATAACTTTTATATCTTTTATAACCTATGAGAAAATTTAGTTGTATCATGTCTAGTTAAGAAAGACGGAAGCACGGCTCTAGTATAAACGACCCCTCGACGGCAAATCTTCCTTTCCTATCATTTCTTAAGAAAGCCCGCTGACTGACTTAACTAAAGAATTCAGCACATTAGTCAAAGACTGTAATTATCAAGCATTCCGGTTTTCACCCTTTATTTCGTTAATTAATACAATATTGACATAAACAGTTTTCATATATGCACTACGAGAAATGCCATATGATATGTAAACACAGCAAATCAAACTCAATTTCTGTTAAATTATAACGGCCTTTCTTTCCCTATATGTATTGTTCTTTTCCAGCGACCAAATGCAACACGCAAATTTATTTCTCTCGTATACCACTTACAGCCAAGGAATCCAGCTACGTATCTCTCTCTCTCTCTCTCTCTCTCTCTCTCTCTCTCTCTCTCTCTCTCTCTCTCTCTCTCTCATACACAATTGGGCGCATATCCGAAGTATCTCTACCGTGCCGCTTCCCGAACCCAAATTCTAAATTGAAAATTATTTTTGTCTTGACTAATTCATTCTAATTTACGGCTCGACAATTTCTGTATATGCGATTGTTATTCGTGACTTGACTTGTGACGTAGCGGAAAATGAATAAGAAATTGAATTATTCTACTAATGAGTTCCAAGAATCTTTTGTGGTTCTATTTATGTTCACAATAGATTTCACAAACGGCCAAAGGATAATACAGGGGATATTCTGCAGCCAGTTCTCTCCGCTTCGAATGCAGAACTGAGACGGCTGAAATAATCATTGGAATATAAATTCGACCTGCCACGTTGTTCTTTTCGTTTCATATATCTAAATATCTATATATATATATGATATATTATATATATATATATATATATATGAATTGTTTTTTTATATGTATATGTATACGTATGTATGTATGTATGTATGTATATATATATATAATATATATATTATATATATATATATACATATTATACATCAATATATATTATATATATATATATATATATATATATATATAATATATGATATATGTGTACCATATATATATATATATATATAATATATATTATATATTTGTATATATATTTACTATATAATTAGTTATTTTATAATCACAAAATTAACAAGCAATAATTGTTATATACCTATATATATACTATATATATATATTATATATATATATTATTCAACAACACTAAACAACAAATTTTTAATAGCCTTGTCCATATACATCGGTAATAACTGAACCCCAGGGAAATAGTAAGGTGATATGTACTTCGTCACCGACAAGAACCGAACCGTTGCCTGTTTTACAAACAGCGACAAACAGTGACTTTGACCACTGAGCCATTGAATCCGGCCGGTGACGAAGTACTCATGAATTGTAATTCCCCTTGGGTGTAATTTAATATCAATGTATAGTGACTTTGATATTAAATAATAGTTGTACTTTAATATTTCTGAACAATAATAAATCACGCATGTACATGTGACAAAAATTCACACACACACACACACACACACACATATATATACTATACTATATATAGATATATATATAATATATATATAACCCCTTATTCCCTTTCTAGGAACTTTATTCTTGTTGCGACGTTTCAAGACGTACAAGTCCCATTTTCAGTTATTAAAAGATAAGACAAAAGTTAAAATTAGAAACTCGGAATAAGAATTAAAGTTAAAAAGCTAAACAAGTAATATAAAAGACAAGCATATATATATATACTATATATATATATATATATATATATATATATATATATATATATATATATATATATATATATATATATATGTATGACTGAATCACGAAAGTTTGGAACGTGATAACATCCATCAAATAAAGGTATAAGCCACCGGAGGGAAAATAAACAACGAAGTTTCTGCAAGATCTTTCGACTCGAAAGATCTTGCAGATTTCCGTTTGTTTATTTTTCCTTCGTGACTTATACCTTTATATATATATATATATATATATATATATATATATATATATATATATATATATATATATATATGTGTGTGTGTGTGTGTGTGTGTGTTTACGTGTGTGATTTTTTATTGTTCAGAAATATTAAGCTACAGCTATTATTTAATATCCAAGTCACTATACCTCGATATATATATATCTGTAGATAGATAGACATAAAACAGATATATAGATAGATAGATAAAACGGACCTTTCTGGAATTAACTTGCTATCGACATGTATCAACATGTATACCCACCAAATTGGTGAAAACAAGAGCTACCTCACAGGGCATATGATATAAATCGTTACAGGCTGACTAACCCTTTTCATTCTGAACCAATTCTTACCAATTTTGACCAACGGCCATACCACGTTGAAAGCACCGCTTCTCGTCCTTACCAATTTTGCATGTTGCCTAAATGAAATCGATAATGTCTTAAGTAATATGCATAGCTGTTGCCTATTTAAGGATGAAATATTAGCAAACATGACCAACATTTCCCATACGAATTCAAGAAACAACTATGTATTTTTTCACACCTTAATATGTTTTAGTACTGAACCAACACACTGAATACGAATCCAGTCATCTTCACATTACCTCAGTAATACTATTTGAGTTTTTTCAACCTCTGAGGTGGGAGTTACAAACTGAAATTCCTTCGCCTTTGTCTCTTTTTTTTTTTTCTCTCCCTCTCTTTTTGTGTGAACCGCAGCAGGAATTATTCATGGTGTAGTGCTGCTTAAAAATTAATGCTAAAAGTAGTAAGCAAGAATGATGTCTCAAAAATAGACATGCCCTCATGTCTTCTGGGTGACAATACATTTTGCGGCATCGACTAGTACAGGATCTTCGCTAAGGATGAACGACAATCGTACATAGCTTTCCATCGCGCCACGAAGGCAATCGAGTTTTGGGTGTTTTTTGGCCTGTCTGGATTTCGTTTACAAGCGGGAGAGTACAAAAGCTATACAGTGACCTGGGCTGAATTTCCAATTGGTGTCTCGTATACTCACCTCCAATAAAACGGTGGTCCATTGCAACCAGAGTTCAATAATGCAACGAGTCACAGAAGGGACCTTACGTTAAACGCACTTACTCGATCAAGTATTACTTTTTTTAAAGAGTAATATATATATATATATATATAGATATATATATATAGATATATATTTTATATATATATATATATATATATATATATATATATATATATATCTATATATCTATATATATATATATCTATATATATATATACAGCCTGTAGGTATAAAGAGAGATGGGGAAAATAGCTGTGAGTACCTCAACATTTCATTTCTTTAAGCCAGGGATTTCCATAGAATTAAACAAGTGATTACTCAGAGTAATAACATACTCTGCAATGGTCAGTTATTTCACTCTACGCTAGATTTAGGAGACAAAGGGGTGAGATTATACCGTTTCACGCAGAGGGTATTATGGGAGAATTCATTTTCCCTCCCATTGCTCTCTCTCTCTCTCTCTCTCTCTCTCTCTCTCTCTCTCTCTCTCTTCTCTCTATCTTACTCTCTCTCTCTCTCTCTCTCTCTCTCGTATAACTGTCCGTCTCCCTTTCTCTCTATATACACATAAAGAATAACAGAGGAGTGCTAATTATTTCTTAATGGCGAAATGATGTACATTTGCATAAAAAAGCAGGCGTCCTTCGTGCCTATGGTAAATACCTTTTCCAATAACAGACGGAGGAGGGGAAGTGAAATCATTCTCCCACTTTGAGGGCGCAAATGGAACTGCCATTAATGACGAGTGGATTATGATTTCCATCGGGCGCTTCCGATAAATTCGTCCTGACGTATATAAATGGTGTGCATTATCTCAAATGAAATTTCTGGCGATTTGGGGACTGACGCCTCGCGGTTTTCAATGACTCTTCCATTTGCGCCCTTAATTAAAAGACCTCACGCCCCTAAAATGCCTATTCCTTCAACCAGCTCTACTCTAATACGTCTTCAGTAAAATTCTCGGATTTTTTCCTTCCGTGGACGACGCCGTTTAACGGACTATTTCCAGGGTATCGGCTAAGATACTGAGCGAAACTAATTTGCCATAAAGACAATGCAATCTTATTTCGATACTCTATATAATAAGTCATTCACCTGATGTAGAGCTATGAAGGTGATGGTATACATAAATAGACTGAAAATTTTATTACATACTTTAAAATCAATAGTTTTCTGATCTCGAACGTCTTCAAGACGTCATCCCTCTACTCCTAAGGCAACAAGATGGACAGGAATTCGTGAAGCCTATCTCAAAACAAAAACAAAAATAATATCTTTAATTTTAATTTCATATACATAAGTTTCAATTTTAAAGTATCCCCAAATATTAGAAACTTTATTTTGGTACTAACAATAAATAAATGATTTGAGAGAGAGAGAGAGAGAGAGAGAGAGAGAGAGAGAGACAGGCGCGGTGTGCTATGCAAAACACACGTTTTCAGACATTCATGAGGTCACATGAATACAGCATCTGATCTGAGATTTAAAACATTCCCTACTGGGTCGGGGTTCCAAAACACTGGAACTTCATCTGGTTTATATATATATATATATATATATATATATATATATATATATATATATATATATATATATGTGTGTGTGTGTGTGTGTGTGTGTGTGTGCGTGTGTGTGTGTGTGTCATCATCTTTCGCAGACTAACAGTTTGTATGACAATCCCATAAAAAAGTTTTTGCAAAACAGTTCGCTATAATCGGTGCACCCACTGTGTTCTCAAGCCAACATCACCGCAGTTAGGGAAGCTATGTCTTCATTCTCTCTCGGCTCAAATTCCAGACCACATTATGACTTCTCTTTCACTCCCGCGGCACTGCTTAACATCCAGCCCGGTGCGATAGCCTTGGCCTTTGCTTATTTCTTTCGTTATTAAGAGAAAACGCAAGATTCTGCGTATCTCGACTTCGTTTATCTTGCGTCTGCTTACTCTACCTTTGTGAGATTTAATTGCACCGTCGAGCGCCCGCACGAATCTGAGAAATCGGAGGAGAGAAAGTATAATGAGGTTAATCGACAGTTTGTTTGGGCGGAGGAAGGGCTTCGCATATAAAGGCTTCTCGCATTTCACTGAAGACGCTAGCCTTTACTGAATTACATACTGCAAGAACATGCAAATGATTTATGCTCAGACCTGGAACGCATCCAACACCGTAATAAAAACCTTATGACTTTAACACACACACACACACACACACACGACGACGCGAACACACACACACATACACACACACACACACACACACACACACACCTATATATATATATATATATATAATATATATATATATATGTGTGTTGTGTGTGTGTGTGTGTGTGTGTATGTATGTATGTATGTATGTATGTACAAACTGTATATAAATATACAAGCATGTATATTTTAACTATCTGTTCAATATATATACATACATACATACATACATACATACGAACATACACACACACACACACACACGCATATATATAGATATATATTCATAGTGGAGGGCTGGGTGTATGATTTTATTTGAGGAATTCTAGAAAAGACTGGCTCTACTCAAAAATGCCTTTTGGAAACAACAAAATTGACTAGGGTTGGCCCGCAACTATGATCAGAAAACAGAAAAAAAAAATACTTTAATAGATATTTGTAAAAAGAAAAAAAAAAGAGGATCGAAGGTAAACGTAATTTGTACACTTACAAATATAATTCTATAAAGTAATGAGAAGAGTAAAATTACAGGAGCACTGACTGGCTCCGTGGCACTACTGACTGGTATGTACAATATCAAGAACAAATGTGCCACTGGGTTGCAAGCAAAACAGCACTAAATCTAATGATCACATATGGTGCATGAAAATACGTATCGAACGCTTAATGATATTAGCAATACACAACACTAAATGGTGGAGCACTGTAAGCAAGCTATGCTACACCTAGAATCTCAAGAATACTATCCCAAGATTGGCACTGGCAATAAATGTTGAGTGGCACTGTTGACCTACAGAAGATGGCACACAATGGGGGGAAGTCTACATAAATCTGTAAAGCAGGCAAAGTTGTAACACAGATACTAATAGCGGCAAACTTACGTAAAATGAGGAGTGCAAAAGAATAATTATGCAAAACACAAAATATATCAAAGGTTCAATATTACATTAACACTTACAGATTACTGTTAGCAAAAGTAGCAGAATTCTAATAACATTTCCACAATGATTTCACAAGAATATCACAATTGCACAGACTAACTCACGTGGGTCTCTGAAAGAGATGGGATGATAATAGGTATGGGAATAGGAGATCAGTCGGATCTAAGAATGAGTGCAAGGAATAGTAGGTGAAGGGCCGACAAATTAACTACCAATTCAGTTACTTTTATCTGTGGAAGGATTCGGTCACTTGCAGTTCTTCACCAGGGAATCAAAGACAGAGCACACCTTATCAGACCGTGCCTAGGTACTTCAGGGTGTGACAGCTTCAAGTGGGATGTCGGGACAGACGTTGAGACAGAGTGCGACCTCCAGACGGAGTAGCAGTAAAAGCTAGCATTGGATCATCACCAAGACTGAGGTATACTAGAGCAGCAGCTAGCTGTGGTCATCGGACTTGGGTGTGACACCGCTTCAGGAGGGAGTAGTGCAGTGCCACGGTACAGGCTAGGGCAAAGTGCCATTTGATGGGACATGGCAGCGTATATTTATACATGGTTTCTGGGAGTCGCCGGAAATGTCTACCTGACATCTGTCAAAACGATGGTGATCTCCTTTGGTCTCTTAATCTCTGCTGCTAATCCTCGCAGGTAACTGGAACGGTCATTGAGCTCCGGCAGAGAAAGGTATGGAAAGGATGGATACACTGAGGCGCTAAATTGGATCAAGAGATTTGGGTCGGTGGGTGGAGATGCAAGTGTGAGGAGGCACAGCCGCAGGTGTGGGTACAGTGACAAACAAGGTTAGGGTCAGAAGGACCCCATGTGAGAAGGTGTGAAATCTAACAAACTAAGGGCTGATCCCTGTTAACGACCCTCGTGAAATAAGTCTAAGGAACAAAACACAATGGCAGAAGGGAGCGGTAGTCCCTAAGTACCCATTTTCTTCTCAAAATCTGAGGTCGTTATCGGCTTAAAGTCGGTGTCAGAATGTGCCAAGGGTATGATGGTCAATAAATCACTTTTGACATGATACTAAAATGACATTTACATGCTTTAGTCTATGAAACGTCATTAGGAAACAATAGAACAAAAGCCAAGTAAAAAATATTGCACGGTTCTAAAAATATCACAACAACAAGGTTCTGCTTTTACTCTGTTTTACATGAAGCAGTTACTTTATTTCTTTCAATTTCATTTCCCCGTATATTTTCGAATTCTTCATCATTTCATAATTGTCAGCAGAAAAATTGAAAAAGGAGCAAGTGTCAGAAGGACGCTTGTAGAAATATATATATATATATATATATATATATATATATATATATATATATATATATATATATATGTATATATATAATATACATATATGTATGTATATATATATATATATATATATATATTATATATATATATATATATATATATATATATATATGAAACAGTGTCCTTAGATAAATGGAAAGTCTTACTGCTACGATACTCCCGTTAAATATATAGAGGTAATCTGAATTATCTATGAAAGAAGCAAATGCAAAGTGAATTTGTGATGAATAGTGGGGTATTGCATGGGAATGTTGTTTCACCTTGTCTCTTTGCTTTTCTCACAAATTTGAGAATGAAACGAAGGTTCATACTGAAGAAACGACAGAAAGTTGACCAACATAAAATATGTGGATGAAGCCGTTTTATTCAGTAAACGTCACAAGAATTTCACCCCTTGCTCAATAGAATGTATCATATCCTGAGAGTTGGGAACGAGGTTAAATCTGTAGAAAACCGAAATGTTGAGAAATGGCTAATGAGGCTCTTTCTAATATTTAGGAAGAAATATATTAGAAAGACTGCTTTGCCCTAAGGTATCTCAACGATGTTGAAAAAATTATTAAACCGATTCAGATTCCTACGAATACCAAACACTAAAACGAAACAGAAATATTATCCCATCATAGTTTACAAGTTGTTAGCAAACTGAAGTTCCTCGATGGTCCGAATCTGGTGATAGAAATTCATTTCTCGATATAGTGTGGTTCGCATCCCACAATAAGCTGTAGGTCCCGTTGCTAGGTGACCAATTGGTTCCTAGCCACGTAAAAATATCTAATCCTTCGGGCCGGCCCTAGGAGAGCTCTTAATCAGGTCAGTGGTCTGGTAAAACTAAGATATACTCAACTTTTTAGCAAAGTGAATTTGGACTAATATCGTTTCTGCGGTGGAATCATTGTAATCATTATTTCGTGATTACGGAGTATACATCAACGCTTTCTTGTTGATTGGGGTTCCTTTGCCTATTAGTACATTTTTTTTTTCAAAATAATCCAGGAGATGGACCCAAGCACAGGAGGCCTGTACAGTTTACACCTGGCTCAAACGTAACCCAGAGAAACTTCAATGTAAGCTGACATCACTTTGTCAATTGATTTAAACCTTGGAACTGAGTGCAATTGCTACGACACAGACCAACAACATACACACACACAGACACACACACACACATACACACACACACACACACACACACACACACATATATATATATATATATATATATATATAAGAATATAATGAAGTCATGTGCATCTACTGTGATTTTAAACACATACACATACACATAAACACACACACACACACCACACACATTATATATATATATATATATATATATATATATATATATATATATATATATATATATATATATTTAACATTCCTTAGAATAACTACCCCAAAAAATACTGTTTTCATAGGACCCATATTACATGAGAAACGTTACAGCGGGTTAAGAACGCTCACCTCTTTGCTCTCAAAGTCAGAGAGCATTCATTAAATTTATAATCATAAGGAAGAGTTGAATCAACAAGCATTAAAGCAACTCGGCCTAGTTTAGCAGGTACGAGGGAATTAGCTTTCACATTCTGCTATCAAATGGTAATGCCTTCCGAGATAAGTGGATTAACATTTCTATTAACGATGATGACACATTAATCCAAAAATACACAGATTAGCATGATTGACGTGAGGACAGACTATAACAAATTCACTTTCCAGGGGAGAGAGAGAGTACGGTCGGTGTGTGTGTGTGTGTGTATGTGTGTGTGTGTGTGTGTGTGTAACCGTAAAAATGAACGTACCAAAAATTACATTTATGCATCAGCTCTCAAGCTCAGCTTTTCCGGGAAATCTGCAATGCTTTTTGAAGCTCTTAAGCCAGAGATGTCGGAGATGCGTTTCTTGCAAAGAGACGCTTTCTCTTCATGCGTTAATCCTCAAATCTTTTGCCTTTATAAAAACTTCCGCATTATATCGCAATAATGTATGTTTTTCACAGGGTTTCACCTAAATACGAAGCTGGTTTTTCGTCCAAACTCTTTCTGCATCGTTGATCGTCAACATTCATTTCGTTTGACAGCCCCTTTCTCTCAATCTCTCTCGTCCATACTGATACCCCTAAGTGAAAATGAGATGTAAACATGCAAACAGGAGCAGGAAACATCAAAGGCCAGCATGTTTGGTTTCCTTCCTCCTCAAATAAATAGAAAATGTCAGTTTACTCGAGACAGGCAACTCGGCAAATATATGAGACGAATGATAAAAGTGAATTATGATCAAAATATCTTCCATTTTACCTCCCATTTACAAACAATCCTCAGAGAGAGAGAGAGAGAGAGAGAGAGAAGCACTCTTTTTAAGTCTTTTAGCATATGGGCTATTAACTATTTATAAACGAATTTAGATTCATTTATGTTATTCTTTGAAGGCCACTGATTACAACGGACCCTCTTTCCCTTTCTAAGCTGCAAGCATGACATAAGCATCAGTATAACATTTTGATGTCGTTCTTGTTATCTGCCGAATCCTTGTCGGAAATGACGATTAAATTTTTGGGTCAATTTTGATGGCCTTATTTTTGCCATCATTGAGAAAATCTGCCGTCAATAAATTTCGTGGGAAAATGACGCTGTGATTATTTTCGTTTATCATTTTTTATAGATAAAATATTCCGATTAGGCTGGCGTTCAATGCGCTTATTCAACTTAGAAAAAAGATATTCTTTTAAAATTCAGTTCTCTGCTTCATGCCCTTTACTATGACGAAGTTTCGAAGCTCACGCTAACAGCCTGGTTCCCAAACGTGTACATCATTCCAGCCTCATCGCACCGAGTTTCTCTGCTCCCCAAACGAACTGATAACTCAACATAATATCGTGGCTGCACACCTTGTCTATGAACTAGAGATGGGATATTACAGATCTCTCTTTCTATTCGGCGGTTTGGATGCCCGATGGCTTGTGTTAATTTTCCCGCCCAACGGAATTCTCAATGTACAGCCAGTTACAAAAGCGGTGTCTCCCCGCCAGGCCTGGCTCGTAAGATCATGCCCTTCTTGCCCTAAAAGTGGCCCACGTTCAAAACAACCAGTACATAGTTAGAATGGTTCAAAAGGGGTGAGGAGTGAAATTACAGTAATCAGCAAAGAAATGCAATATTGAATGAAATATATATGGACAGAGAGAGAGAGAGAGAGAGAGAGAGAGAGAGAGAGAGCTTTTATTCCTGTTTAGTTATTAATCTGATAGATATACTTGAGACCTTCTGCTTTAAGAAACATGTTATATAATTTTTGGAAAAAAATTATTGTGAAATCTTATCACATCATATTGTTTTTAATCGTTACCACATTTTCTAAATAAAAATGACTTAAATATTGTCGAAACTGACTATTATTCAGACGAAAATATCCCTTTTAATTAGCCTTTAAGCAGCTGTATTTTCACTCTCTCTCTCTCTCTCTCTCTCTCTCTCTCTCTCTCTCTCTCCTCTCTCTCTCTGTCCTCCGTCTTATATCGCCTGGATTGACTATTTAAATAATGGTAGATGTTTATGTTATTTGGATGTGGCCAAGGATCACAAAACCGTAAATGGCTACTCTACCAACTTGTTGCTAAGTCTGGTATATATTTGTGCGCAGATGACTTGAACTAATTATAGACTACTATTACCAATAATATTCGAATCTGGTCACAAAGATGTTACACACCAGGTTTTGTAGCCGTGGGTTGTATAAGTCACTAAAGCTTCAATTTTGCAAGGGTATTATTTTATTAATTAATCTACCATTATTTAAATAGTCAATCCAGGCGATATAAGACGGAGGACAGAATGTGAGAGAGAGAGAGAGAGAGAGAGAGAGAGAGAGAGAGAGAGAGAGAGAGAGAGAGAGAATACAGCTGCTTATAGGATAATTAAAAACGATATTTTCGTTTGAATGGTATAATATGAATAGTCAGTTCCAACAATATTTAAGGCATTTTTATATAGAAAATGTGATAACGATTAAAAACAATATGATGTAATAAGATTTCATAATAATTATTTTCCAAAAAATATATGATAACATGTTTCTTAAAACAGAAGGTTCTCAAGTATATCCGTCACATTAATAACTAAACATGAATAAAAGCTCTCTCTCTGTCCATATATAATTCATTCAATATTGCATTTCTTTGCATGATTACCGTCATTTCCCTCCTCATCCCTTTCGAACCATTTTATTTATGTACTGGTTGTTTGAAAGTGGGCCTCTTTCAGGGCAAGAAGGGCATAATCTCACCGAGCCAGGCCTGGCGGGGCTACACAGCTTTTGTAACTGGCTGTACACTTCACTTGGCGCAAAGGACTACCTGAGGATGTCGTGCAACTGGAATTTCAATAGTTCAAGCGATGGTCCAACGCGTTACTACAATAAAACAACGCTCCTTCTATTTCAATAATTGAATGGCTGATCTCTTCTTTCTGCTTTTCTTATTATCTTCTGTAACTTCTTCCAAAGTAACTTCATATTCTTTGGAAGCTTAAATTCTAAGTAAATGGTCCCTGTAGGCTTCTTCCATATGAATAGATGTTTATCTTCTGAATAATAATAATAATAATAATAATAATAATAATAATAATAATAATAATAATAATAATAATAATAATAATAATAATAATAATAATAATAATAATAATAATAATAATAATAATAATAATAATCTGAAATGGTGGAGCGCAATTTGCGTGGATTCGATAGTGCGAGTATTTTTTCTCGTGGATGTTAAAGATTTTTCTAAATGCCTCTGGAAAAACAATGATGAAAAACAACCCTTTGCCATATTCGTGTTCTAAATATAAAACTTCATAAATCACTCTGTAACAGGAATTTAGCTAAATATTACATATAACCTTTTATTCCCAGGCCTTTTAACACCTAACCCATTCCACCTAGCAGTATATATATATGAGTAAAAGCTTTTCAAAAGGTTCAAAAATAAGGAATCCAAACCCAAAAGACTGTTTGAGCACGTGAGTGTGTACCCACCGTCCGGTTTCCAGCAAGTCTTGCGGAATGGAGGTTGTTAGCCTATTAACAATTTACAAAAACTAGAGACCATATTATTCGCATGACTGCATGTATGCAACAAGCGAAGATTTTCATGAAAAAATTAAAATGCTCCAAGTGGCTTCATATGAATTTTGCAATAAGAAAAGACCCTATATTTTCTACATCTAGTGTTAATATATTTTAAAATGTGATTAAAATACTAAAAAATGACGTGTTTACTATACTAATGGTAAATAATTGCAAAAATACAGCAAATAACTGAACTTTCGATAATATGCCTAATTCTTGACACAGCATTCTTTGGGGAACAAAATCTCAAGAAAAGGTACTCAAATTAATTTTGAAGCCATACAATGACATACAAAAATCATTACTGACAATGGTAAAAGAGGTACGTTTACATAAAAATATCTGGAGAGTTTTGCAATGTTTGAGGAAAGCTTGCATAAGAATATATATAGATTTTATACAATATAACTTTTATCTTATCAAAATGCAAATCGTAACCATTCATTATATTATGTAAAAACACAGGAATGAAACTGAAAAGAAATTGCGAGCATTATATAGAAAATATAAGAATTTCTTTATGAAAATCATATACAACTGAAAAAGAAATTTTAGTTTAGAAAAATCATAAAACAAAACTTTCATTAACTGCCATATTTCTACAAGTACCATCTGATCCTTATACTGCAACACATACTATCAAGCAATGAAATGTCTACCTGTGAGTCTGTCAGATATAATCAGTGGCCTTTTTTAATATCCTTCTAACATCCCATTTGCCAACTGCTCTCTAAATTTCCTATGACTTGGGTTTTTATTAGGAAATAAAAAAAAACTATTTTTGCATCCACGAAGGCCACTACTGTAACAAAACACCACGTATTACCCGGTACCATTTCTTATTCCTCTGACTAAGATTATATGTTGCATACAGATGATCAAACCTGTTAACCCCTCCCTCTTGTTTATTATAATGAGTTTGAACGGATGTTTTATGTTCAATTCTATCATCCTTGTTTTTTATTTTATTTTTACCTCTCTCACATTAGAGTCACCAATTATGGACAGCATATTCACTCCGCCAATCTTGCCAAATTGCTGCTACCATTGCCATTTCATTATTTGTCTATATCTAAATAGAAATTAACATTAGTACAAAATAAATACGTAAAGGCAAAAACAAAAATAAACAAGTGCTTGTCTACATAATATACGGAATAACATTTAAACTATTAGAGATTACATGATTACTTTGTTGCCATCAATCAAATAGAAACTATTGTCCATACGTCACACTTTCTGAAAAAGACAATATTTAAGAAATCTTTTTTTATTCTAAGATGATTCCATTTGGTGTCTGGTACTTCATTCCTAATCAAACTTATAGTGAAATCCATCTTTTCTACAGATATCCTTCCTTCACCAAATCTGCAAAGTCCACAAGCATCTAAACGGTTCCATGCAGTGCATCTGCATTTAATAGACTCTCCCCTGTTGCAATAAACATAAAAATAATCTCGGTCTTTTGAACGCGTCTCTTACCACATGTTTAGACAGACTTCAGAAGTAAAAATGACCAAGACTAATCCCGGGCAGCTTACCACAAAACCCCAGCAGCCTTCTCGTATTAACTTAAGCTCAGATCTTATTCTTAAATAGAATTTGCTTTCTTGTCGTGACGCATAAAAGGTGTTTTGTTACTCTAATAGTGTCTGGAGAATACTAAGAAACATCTTGGTATTCAGGCGCTCGTTATCAGTTCAAGACTGAATTTATTAACCCTCCTTCCGTTGGGACTCAAGTTTTACTTATAGCGGAAAAGTTATCTCTGTACAAAGTCACAAAATCTTATAAACACAAATAACAGAAAGTTGGGTGAACAGAGAGAGAGAGAGAGAGAGAGAGACTACTTTCTTTCATTCAAATATGAAATTACGGCAAAAGAGTCAACTTTCATTTCATAAGTGGACAATTAACGCCTATTATGTATTCCCCTTTTGTCTATTCATGATACTCTCCTCTCCTCTCTCTCTCTCTCTCTCTCTCTCTCTCTCTCTCTCTGTATATATATATATATATATATATATATATATATATATATATATATATATATAATAGGTAATATATATACTAGATAGATAGATAGATAGATAGATAGATAGATAAGATAGATAGAAGACAGATAGTTAGATAGATAGATAGTAGATTAGGATATGTAATATGTATATAGTATATATGTGTATATATAATATACATATATATGGAAATGAAAACATGGGAACGCATTTCACAGAAATAAATTTGTGACCCACAATGGGACCGAACCCAGGTCGTGCGAGAGAGTCCAGGGCATTAGCAATTCAGGCACAAAGGTCACAAAAGGAGTTGGAACCTGGTTTTACCCAGGCAGGCGACTGAGGCCTATCATACCCGCGATTTTTACCCAACTCTCCGAACCATATGCTCTAATTACTAATGCCCTGGACACACGTTTCTATGTGTCGATGTCCATAATATCTCACAGTGAAGATGAAATGTTAGCATTTCGAGCGCTGATGAGTCGGGGGGTTGGGTATAATTCGCTGTTTATGTTAGGCCTTAGTCGCCTGCCCGGGAAAAACCTTTTATGACCTTTGTGCCCGAATATCTAATGCCCTGGACTCTCACGCCAAAGGCTGGGGTTCGGTCCCGTGGTGAGTCAGAAATTATATATATACATATATATATATAATATATATATATATATATATATATATATATATATATATGTGTGTGTGTGTGTGTGTGTGTGTATGTGTGTGTGTGTGTGTGTGTGTTTGTATGTATGTATGTATGTAGGTATGTATGTGCATTTGTTTATTTGTATGAATACATATTCATCTGAAAGTACGACTGAACTGATAACTAAAGTCCTTGATATAAACGAAAATGAAAGAAAGGATTAAGCTTAAAAACAAAAGAGGGGCGGTAAGATAAAATCTCTCGCAAAAGGAAAGGGGGTTTATGAAAAAACCAAGTGGAAACAGAATAAGTTAAAAAAAACATCAATTAGAAACTCTGCAAAATATTTAAAGAACGATATAGGTATTTCGTCTCTATCCACACCAGGCCTCCTACTCACCTTCACAACTTAGCACGCTAAAAGAAATATCCGTGCTGGCATATGGCCAGCCTAATCTCAACAAATCATCGAAGGGTGTCATCTGTTCAGCTAAAGTGGGAATGAATTCCACAATGAGACGAAATGAACCACCAAAATATAACAACGGACCCAGTATACTTTTCCTGCAGATCAAATGGATCTCAACTTCTAACTCTAATCTGCCCTAGCTCAAAAAATATAAGCTTTACAACTTGAATCTTTTTCTTGGTATGGAGGAAACCCAAATGCATGAAGTATTTTATTGGTCCAGTTTATATTCATTTGTATTGTATTAAATTTATGCTTTTAATTTTTCCATTCTTTTAAGTGCTACGCAGGTGCTGGAATTTTCCATTTTGAAGATCTTCAATTGCAGGTGTAGTCATTTTTTAATAAAAATGCCCACAATAGTCATAGCTCAAGCTCATTCTAGGTTCAAATCGGCAGTATATATTTACTTAAATATAGCCTATAATTTCTTCAAGAAGGTTTTAGAAATATCAAAAATTAAGCTCCCCTATATAGAGCAGAATATGTTCTGTAAATATCACATGACACATAGCCTACCTTTCAGCTGTTGGAATTCATTTATTCTAGTAGACAGTATATGTTACGCAACTAAACCACGAGAGAAATGGAAATGGGACTCCTGCTTAAGCCTACAACATATAATACATATACATACATACACACATCTGCATGCACGTATACGCATACATACAATAAAACTTAAAACTTCAAGTCTACTACACCCGTCTTCCGCTTCACGCTCTTCATCCCATTACTATTCAGGTTCACTATTAATTAACCTTCTGCTTTTCTCCGGCTTTTTCTTGCTCTCTTCCGACGCCTTACGACACCATATTCCTCTCAAAAGAAAAAAGAAATCCCCTCCATTCCACAGTTTGAACTCACAATAGTCTCCAGACGAAGAACTACTGAGCGAGTTTGCCTTATTTTACGCGCTGGTTCCTTGGCCTCTTCCTTGATTTGATTTTGGGATTTTTCTTACATGACCTTCATATGATGAAACATATACGTAAAGGTCACATTCCTACACAGTGAAACATAGCGTAACATTTTAAAGAAATCCACCAACGCCAATATTTTTATATTTACTCTCTCTCTCTCTCTCTCTCTCTCTCTCTCTCTCTCTCTCTCTCTCTCTCTCTCTCTCTCTCTCTCTCTCTCGTTTTCCATAACAGCCCAATGTACCAATTAAGTAACGGTAAGTGTCAAAGTGCTTATTTCCATTACTTCATCCCGACCATTCGCCTACCAAATATAAAATACATATATCGAAGGTAATATTGTGTGCCTAATACTTACTGTACTAAATCTACAGTTTCATCCGATATACGTCATAACCTAGATTTATACTGATGCTTGCAGATGAATATCTTTTCTTCTGATCGCTGATTTACCTTGGTTTATTTACTTTCTGTTATGCTACTTCTTGGTACTCATTTATCACAATTTGACGCCTCCGAAACCTTGCTTTGGAAGCTAATGGGATGTAGGTTTGTCTCATTCGAAATTTCTTATATAATAATAATAATAATAATAATAATAATAATAATAATAATAATAATAATAATAATAATAATAATAATAATAATAATAATGAATAATAATAATAATAATAATAATTATAATAATAATAATAATAATTAATAATTGAAGTCCATGGATACTGGCTCAAAAACTTCAAGGCCCTACACCCACGAATAGCAAAACAACTCCAGCATTGTATCTCAAATCACCATGCACCCAAATGGATGACCACAGGAAGAACATCCTTAGTACAAAAAGACAAGAGTAAGGGAAATATAGCCAGTAACTACAGGCCTATCACCTGCCTACCAATAATGTGGAAGTTATTAACAGGTATCATCAGTGAAAGGCTATACAATTACCTAGAGGAGACAAACACCATCCCCCACCAACAGAAAGGCTGCAGAAGGAAGTGTAGGGGCACAAAAGACCAGCTCCTGATAGACAAAATGGTAATGAAGAACAGTAGGAGAAGGAAAACCAACCTAAGCATGGCATGGATAGACTATAAGAAAGCCTTCGACATGATATACACACACATGGCTAATAGAATGCCTGAAAATATATGGGGCAGAGGAAAACACCATCAGCTTCCTCAAAAATACAATGCGCAACTGGAATACAATACTTACAAGCTCTGGAATAAGACTAGCAGAGGTTAATATCAGGAGAGGGATCTTCCAGGGCGACTCACTGTCCCCACTACTCTTCGTAGTAGCCATGATTCCCATGACAAAAGTACTACAGAAGATGGATGCCGGGTACCAACTCGAGAAAAGAGGCAACAGAATCAACCCTCTGATGTTCATGGACGACATCAAGCTGTATAGTAAGAGCATCAAGGAAATAGATACCCTAATCCAGACTGTAAGGATTGTATCTGGGGACATAAGGATGGAGTTTGGAATAGAAAAATGCGCCTTAGTCAACATACAAAAAGGCAAAGTAACGAGAACTGAAGGGATAAAGCTACCAGAGGGGAGCAACATCAAACACATAGATGAGACGGGATATAAATACCTGGGAATAATGGGAGGAGGTGATATAAAACACCAAGAGATGAAGGACACGATCAGGAAAGAATATATGCAGAGACTCAAGGCGATACTCAAGTCAAAACTCAACGCCGGAAATATGATAAAAGCCATAAACACATGGGCAGTGCCAGTAATCAGATACAGCGCAGGAATAGTGGAATGGACGAAGGCAGAACTCCGCAGCATAGATCAGAAAACCAGGAAACATATGACAATACACAAAGCACTACACCCAAGAGCAAATACGGACAGACTATACATAACACGAAAGGAAGGAGGGAGAGGACTACTAAGTATAGAGGACTGCGTCAACATCGAGAACAGAGCACTGGGGCAATATCTGAAAACCAGTGAAGACGAGTGGTTAAAGAGTGCATGGGAAGAAGGACTAATAAAAGTAGACGAAGACCCAGAAATATACAGAGACAGGAGAATGACAGACAGAACAGAGGACTGGCACAACAAACAAATGCACGGACAATACATGAGACAGACTAAAGAACTAGCCAGCGATGACACATGGCAATGGCTACAGAGGGGAGAGCTAAAGAAGGAAACTGAAGGAATGATAACAGCGGCACAAGATCAGGCCCTAAGAACCAGATATGTTCAAAGAACGATAGACGGAAATAACATCTCTCCCATATGTAGGAGGTGCAATACGAAAAATGAAACCATAAACCACATAGCAAGCGAATGGCCGGTACTTGCACAGAACCAGTACAAAAAGAGGCATGATTCAGTGGCAAAAGCCCTCCACTGGAGCCTGTGCAAGAAACACCAGCTACCTTGCAGTAATAAGTGGTACGAGCATCAACCTGAGGGAGTGATAGAAAACGATCAGGCGAAGATCCTCTGGGACTATGGTATCAGAGCGGATAGGGTGATACGTGCAAATAGACCAGACGTGACGTTGATTGACAAAGTCAAGAAGAAAGTATCACTCATTGATGTCGCAATACCATGGGACACCAGAGTTGAAGAGAAACAGAGGGAAAAAATGGATAAGTATCAAGATCTGAAAATAGAAATAAGAAGGAAATGGGATAGGCCAGAGGAAATCGTATCCATAATCATAGGACCACTAGGCACGATCCCAAGATCCCTGAAAAGGATCTAGAAAAACTAGAGGCTGAAGTAGCTCCCGGACTCATGCAGAAGAGTGTGACCCTAGAAACGGCGCACACAGAGAAAAGTGATGGACTCCTAAGGAGGTAGGATACAACCCGGAACCCCACACTATAAATACCACCCAGTCGAATTGGAAGACTGTGATAGAGCAAAAAAATAAAAAAATAAATAAATAAATAAAAAAATAATAATAATAATAATAATAATAATAATAATAATAATAATAATTAATAATATGTTTTATTAAAAGTAATTGCTGCCTCAGCTGCATTAATTTTATACAGGTTCCTTCTCTATTTTTCTAATAATTGCTTTCTCATTGTTGCTTAAACTGGTGAGCAACGCACCGAAGTTGACATATCTCAATTAGGTAGAACGATTGGATTTTATTGGTAAATATTCCAGTTGGGGTAGTCACATTTTCGGGTATATCCCGTAGAGTTTATTACAGATAGAATTGAAATATAATCTAACGTCAATCCTATCTGTAATAAACTCTACGGGATATACCCGAAAATTTGACTACCCCAACTGGAATATTTACCAAAAAAATCCAATCGTTCTACCTAATTGAGATATTTCAACCTTCGGTGCGTTGCTCACCAGTTTAAGCAATAATTAGAAAAATAGAGAAGAACCTGTATACAATTAATGCAGCTGAGGCAGCAATTACTTTTAATAAAACATGTTTAAAAGAGGGTTTACTTCCAGCATACAGTAATAATAATAATAATAATAATAATAATAATAATAATAATAATAATAATAATAATAATAATAATAATAATAATGATAATAACATGGCTACCAACAACATAAATCACCTAAAGAATGTTAAATAAACAATTATTTTTACACAATTTTGCATCATGTCCATACGTTTTAAGGACGGTACTCTGAAATCCCTCGAATTCTTGCCTCTTGGCTAAGAGCTTTATTCCGTTACCAGTAAGTTTAAGAGAGAGACGACTAAAATATCTTAATCTCTCTACATGGAAACTTCTTGGCTAATCTCTCTACATGGAAACTTCTTGGCTAATCTCTCTACATGGAAACTTCTTGGCTAATCTCTCTACATGGAAACTTCTTGGCTAATCTCTACAGGAAAAAAATTCTGGTAATCTCTCTACATGGAAACTTCTTGGCTAATCTCTCTACATGAAAACGTCTTGGCTAATCTTTCTACATGGAAAAACTCTCTGGCTATCTCTCTACATTGGAAAAAACTTCTTGGTTAATCTCTCTAACATGAACTTTCTTGGCTAATCTCTTCTAAATCTTCTCCCTACATGAAGAACTCTTGGATATGGCTTCTTACAATGGAAACTTCTTGGCAAGTCCTACAATTATTCAGAGGACTTGATTTTCCAATTCTCCATATGGGAAATTTTCACTGTATTCCTTTACAACAGACCACAGTGTCAGTTAAAAAGCACAATAAAAAACTGCAATTTCATCCTTTCAAGTAAATGAAAAACTCAATACCTGCATTTTAAGCGGCACCAGTAAAGTCACAGAACGTCACATAATTCGACGAATTATAACCCCAACAAATATAAGGTGTTACGAAAAAATGAGAATATCATTTACCAATACAAACAAATCAGTTCACTCATAAATCATGTATTGGACTGTACTCAGTAAATGTCAGTGGGGAGCCGGTGCATTTCTGTCTCATAAAATGATTCTCGAAGAGTCACAATCTGGAACACCAGCCTCGTCCTCTAGACACTTGCCAAGTGTACCAGTCTATAATTCATTAACTTAAAGATCACCTCCGCAAAAATCCATCTCGCCACGTTCGTGATTTTTTCAGATATCGCTCCTGTCTCCCGCTTTGCTTCTCTGGTGAAGTACAAAGTTTATCAATCAGCAGAAATGTACCGTGAAAAAAGAATTGCACTTTATATATATATATATATATATATATATATATATATATATATATATATATATATTATATATATATATATATATATATATAGATATAGATATATATATATATATATATATATATATATATATATATGTGTGTGTGTGTGTGTGTGTTTATATATATATATATATATATATATATATATATACATATATACATACATACATCCTTCCTAAAAAATTCTTTGCTCCTTCTTTCGATGACCAAGCCATTCTTCAAAAAGTACACCGGACCAAAATCAACTCTCTCTATGAACTAACTGAGGACACACACGCACAGAGAGAGAGAGAGAGAGAGAGAGAGAGAGAGAGAGAGAGAGAGAGAGAGAGAGAACACTTGATGATTGACTTATGAATGGTTTTAACCCGATGGGGTACGTATTACCCTCTAGTAAAACTCAATAATTGAAATGATTTTCACAGACCAATAATCACTCGCGCTTCTTTTTATTTTGCATCCTGGCTCATCTACACGTCACCTACGATCTAAAACACTCGTCTAATAGCTAGGTACATTATTAACTGCTTGGTTCAAAAAAGGCATGCAGCCTTTCAAAGATACCTCACCGTACAGTTCCATTCCTCCCCAGGACCAGGGATCTAACATGAGTTCCCCAACTATGTGGCTTGAGGACCGGGGAGAGAGAGAGAGAGAGAGAGAGAGAGAGAGAGGAGAGAGAGAGAGCTTGATTATTTTACACAAGGTACCAGAAGGGAGCAGTTTGCTTTGCTAACAGCATGAATTCAATCAAAACGAAACAGTTACTGCCATTAAAATTAATCTACAAAACATTAGTTACACTTAGCTTCTCCTCATTAAGGAACCATATAAAGGGTCTTAATTTTCTTAACAAACTCGTTTTTTCCTTAATATTTTTGTTATTGGTTGTTGGCTGAATAAAAATACAAATTCTAATATTTCAGAAAAAAACTTTTCATGACTGGGAGTAAATAACAAGACTGAACATCGTAATGTAAGTTCATTCACTATGTTCCTGCTCCATTAACAGAATTAGTTACCAGAATGTAATGTCTCCTACGTCCCATTATTCTGCATTGCATTTTGCATATGTGTTACTCATGTTAAAGGTTATTCCTCTTAATATAGAGATGTGTCCAACATCCTAAATAACTTTATCTTCCAATTAACAAAATGATTTGCGACTTTTAAGAACTAAATACATACTTGTAATATGTTTTTTAGCTCTGGCAAAACTTAGCACGCAACAAGGCCGTCCTAACAAAGCTATAAACAGTAGTATAATTATGTGCCCTTGACAATTTCTATCAAAAGAAGGCATTGGTACCTTACTATACATTAGTGGCCGAACGAAAAATCATATTTAGTATATTAACATTATTCAACAAACTTACACATCCGTCAAGCAGTGTTATGCTATGCTTATAAGTAAAAACAAAAAGAAGAAGAAATTAAGAAATATAAATCAATAAAAAATAATCAGTAACATACAATAAAAGCAAATTACGTCTAGAAAGAGTTTAACAGTGGTACACGAACTTAAATTTGGACAGTATTCGCCTGGATAACAAGTCCAGGTCTACTTACCATTCTTCCCGACCGCACACGCAGGATTTACACACACAGTGTTGCCTTTTGCCAGCCACCCAGGGTAGTAATCTGCTGAAGTTTACGATCATCAACATCAACCCTAACCTTCAGCTAGGAAGGCTTCGCCAAAGTTTTACAATAAAGGGAATGAAACTGTTTCTATTACGCCCGACAGAACACCACAGGGGAAAGGGACCGTATGATGCTTACTGTAATAGTACCTGTCATTTTCACTGAACGATACAGACCATTTTCTTAGTTTATGGACGACCTAATTATAACAATCTAATTACAGTACAATATAATACACGCGCACACGCACGCACACATACATACACACACACACGCACACACACACACACATATATATATATAGATAGATAGATAGATAGATAGAAAGATATATATATATATTATATATATATATATATATATATATATATATATATATATATATATATATTGCGTAACTGAGTGATTTATGATCACTAAAACTGGCGTCAAAACACCCAGGTTATTGAAGTGGTAAAGAAATTGACTAAAAGAAAAATAGTTCACAAGGAAAGTTTTCATATATGAAATATCTAAAAATATGTATATATAGTCACATATATGTAAATATTTATCTGTGATATGTATATATATATATATATATATATATATATATATATATATATATTGAAAATTCATACACATAAGTATATAATCCACATGTACATGATCTAAATTTTGTTTAGGAGGCCCACTGTCCTAACGAAAGTACATAACTGCCCTAGATTACACCCCACACCTAAAATTGTAGCAAGGATAAAATAAGCATTCCTGTCACTTCCCCAGGGTAAAACCGATGTCCTTCATCTTAAGACTGGGGCATTCGACCAGCAAATGTCTCATAGTCAGTTGGATAACAGTCGCTACAGAATGGAAGGGTTTCTTCTGGCGGGAAGAACCCAAGAGTGATGCTTAAGTGTCAAATCGTTAGCCTGAAAAACAGTTTCTAGTCTCCTTGGCATATAGGGATATGACCAAGGAGACACTGATGACGTAATTTTGCTCCAATATTTTCTCTGCCGGAATATCAAGGGTTTTAAATTTTCTGACCAGCGAGAGGAAATACATCCTTATATGGTAGGCAGCATCTAAATGCACCGTCAGCCAATGGGAAATAAACTTCAGGCTTAGATTTTCCGGTGTCCAACCCTACTAGACCTGCACCTGCCTCTCTCACTAATGAGCCCTGTATAAGTATCCAGCTTTGCTTGGGGACTTGCCTTCCCGATCATCACTTATGCTGCCGCCTTCTCTGACGGATTGGGTACTCTAGATTTAGTGATAACAATATAAAAAATAACTCTAAACAACTGAATTTTATTTTCCTCCATATAGATTTTAGTGCCACACCAAAATACAGCGTGCAAGGTGTATGGGGAAATTCAGCTGAACTTTCTGTATCTGCTGCATACAAAAGAAAATGGACTTTCCTCAAACCAGCAACGACGTCCCTTCCATATATGCTTTGCAGCTTTTGCTGTATGGCTATGGTACAAGAAATTTGAAGTTCTTAATGCAATTTCAGTAGACTTGAGAATAAACAGAAAATCCCTCTCAATAATACCAATAATCTCTTTGCTGAATTGACAAGGTCATTTGTGAAAGAGCCAATACTGATCAGAATATCTATCAGGTTAATATTTGGAATTCACATATCCAAGTCCTTTAAAATGCGAAAAAACCACTCGCTTTGGAAAAAAAATAGATAAAATACATTTCTTGGGATTATTGACAGCTTTCATTTATAAGTGAGAGGAGGACTATCTTGACAGTTGACGAAAATTTCACTTCAAAAAATGCTTCACTACAGACAAGTTTGAATATGAATTATTTCATTCCAATTAACGCGTCTTACTTGTCATCTCCGGCAAAGATGTATCCACTAACGCCGTTGTGTGTATTGTCTTTCTTTTTCTTTGGTCGTTCCGTATACATAATATTCAGACTTATGACACGGGGAGTGAAGCTCAGTAGCTACTATAAAGGTTATCCAGACTCTTACAGAAAATATTTCTTCGAAGAACAAAGAAATTATGCCAACAGCATTTACTCTTTCAAAGGAATCTTGTTTCCCTAGGAATTATGCTCCACTATTTTCTACCTTTTCCTTAAGGGTGGAAGGTAAGATGTATGTCCCATCGGCATTTGCATGCAAAAGAAAATAAAATGAATAGCTAACAGAAAAAAATTCCGTCGGGAAAAGGGGAAGGGTTCTTTTTCTAGAGCACGTAAATGGATTTTTTTCTATACTGAGTAAAGGGGTTTCACAGTAACATTTCGAAAGGATTCCCATCAGAATAAATAAATGGTTCCTCTGCCAACACAAAAAGAATTTTGAGCGGACGCTGAATTTGCCTGGGCACAGCTGTCATCGATTTTGCAGCATAATTTGTTAGTAGAAAAAATATTCAGATTTTACTGTCAATAAACAAATACGCATATTTTGAATAGTTGAAATCTGAAGCTGTCATGTGAACCACAATATTCTTAATATAATATGGGCGACTTTTTAGTGCAAAGATAGAGAGAGCATCACCTCGTTTATGAATGCTCAAAAAGGACAGAGCTATGAATGTTTACTAAGGGCTATTATCTCTAAACAAACATCTTGAACTGCATCAACTGCAACAAACAGTATCGTTCTTTAAGGATAACAATCTCGAGAACAAGAATCAGACAAACTGTTAAAAAATCACAGGGTATTTTTGGTCACCATCCTTTCCAGGAGGTATAGCACCGATTGTAAGTTTCAGGGAAGGAGCTGTTGTTGGCCGATAAAATTACATGCTCATTTTTTTTATACTATTCATCTTTTTTGTTTACATGAACCTCATAATTCATCATTCTAAGGTAATTTCCTGCTGGAACGTCATGTACTTGAATAATACATCACACTCAGTGGCCATATAATATTAAAACGGCCATTATTATTGATCTGCAACGCCCTTTGAATGAATAAATGAATGAAAGAAAGAATGAATGAATGAATGAATGAAAGAAGGAAGGAAGGAATGCATCATGAAAATCAGGTTATAAAGTCAAACGTGAATTTAACGTGGTGGAATGGCTGGACCTAAAGGTCGAGAGCTCCAGAAAATAAAAGGATCCAGAGGTGAAGCTGGGAGCAACCACCATCCCCGCACTAGGAAATAACCGTTTTAGTGAGGTTGGACAGCAAGACCGAAGGAAAGAAGTGGGAATGAGGGTAAAATAAATGGCTGAAAAATGGTTGCAGCTATGGGCCGAAGGGACGCTGTCAACACCCTTCAGAAACATCTAAGGTGACAACCTTTGAACTGCACCATTTAGTTATCATACCCATTTTCTTTAGACGTTATGGCGATATTTTGTGATGGCATCCTTTTATAAGGACACCTTATTAACGTTAAGGATCGTTTCTTTGTCACACCTTTCCGGAAGTTGACCTTTAGGTAATCATACATCTAAAGGGACCAGATCATTTTTATTTTGCAAGTACTACATCGGTCGATGCAGCTGCATCATTCTCAGACTGAGCATCTCCCGGATTAAATCAGTTCAGAACAGAATTCTGTCATGATACATTATTTTTGAGAACGAATAATTACCTCGCGATGCTTGAAATGCGAAGCGCACGAGATCTGACTAATGTCAGAAGCTCATATCCTGTAATATAAATTCAGTCTTTATTGCATTATTAATCAGGGTACATGATATGTTTTGCATTGTGCAACACTAGTGTTGACGCACAACGAATGCGATATAATAGTCTTTACCAGTAAAAGCCTGTATGACGGCTTGTATCTTTTAAATCCAATTTTGTGGGATCGTTAAGATTCAGTGAAAATTCCATTTAATGACTGTTATGAATAAAGCCAAAAAAGGAGAGAGAGAGAGAGAGAGAGAGAGAGAGAGAGAGAGAGAGAGAGAGAGAGAGAGAGAGAGTCTTGATAAAATTCCTCTGGCTCTTTACAGGGAAGTCGATTTACCTCTTTTATTTCTAATTTATCTTTCACAGAGTTCCACCTCCTTTTTTCTGAACCGCGCGCTTCATACATTTTACGAGTGACGCACTAGAACCCTTTCAGTCCTCTGTCATCTCAGTGTTTATCTTCCTCGTTCCTTTTACCTGGCCACAACTCTGAGCATATTCGCTCTTCCATAAATATTCCTCCCGAAGATCCATAACCCAATTATGCTCTGATTGATTCCTCCGCCATAGGACATCAAACGCAAGCTTCCCTTTTTTTGAGGTTCTTCTAGGAATCTGAGGTATTGTCACATAGGTCCTTTTCAAACTCTACCCTTTCTGATTTACGTAACACGAGATCTGTTTACGCATTTCTTTTCCATCTAATATATCTTTTACTTGATCCTTATTTTTCTCACCTAGGAATGAATTTTTTTTTATATATACCTACTTTTGAATACAACCCCAGACAAATATTAGGGAATGTCTTGGGTCAACGTAGCATTCCGTTAAATATGTAAAACTGATTGAAATTATCCATGGGGTCTGTAATAGTGGTTTGCTCCGGAAGAATGTCATGTCATGTTTGCTCTTCTCATGGAGGTTATGATGAATAAAGTGGTTGGAGATGGAGAAGAAGGTTTAGATTGGAGTAACGACATAATTCATGGTAGCAGAATCTACCATGAATTAAGCGAAAAAAATCATAGCACATTGTCGTTTTAACTTAAAATTCGTTCAAAAATTTTATTCTCGTAAAAGAAATTAATTTCAAACGCATTTAGTAGCTACTATTCTTCCATCAATGAAATAGCCAATAAAATTAACTACAACTTATTTTAGAGAGAACAGAGCTAAAATGTACCTGTACAACCTTGCTCATGTAGTGAGGCAAGACGCGACAACAAAACGAGACGACTGGTAAATGTTCCAGTCTCAGAGAAATCGCTTCATGGATTCTTCAGAATACTCTACAAATTGAAAATTGTGAAACTAATATGAATGCGTTCTATCAATTCTCAGGAAGGTGTGTGAGGGCCACAGAAGCCTAGTGGTGCTCGAAGCCTTCGAGGTCCTCACTCAGTGACGCCTTGCATTCATTCTTCCAGTTCTCTCGCGTTTTTATCTCATTAAAAGAGACTCTCAGCCGTGTCTCCGTCGACAATCTTTCACTGGAGGGTCTCAATAGAGATGTCGAAAATTCAAAGTCTCAGCGGATGTCTTCTAATCGTGAGGCTGTATATCGTCGTGAGAGAGGCTCTTAGATGATCTACACACGCATTGCGCTCTACAAATCTCAATTAGGGAAATTGGAAGAGTGTAATACGATATATTCACCTTGATTAGGAAACCAATTAATAAAGGTAACCAAGTGCACTTCGACAATGATGAAACGTCGAAAGAAAAATGGTGATGGTTCAATGACATAATTAATACCTGTCTAGGTTGATCCTCAATGGCCTTATGTGATAAGGAAAAAAAGCTTTTTAAGCCTCATTAAATCCTATTTAAAAACCATCTACAAAACACACGTTACAGGCCCATTCATAAACATGTAATTCATAACTTAATATATTTTCTGTTCTAATGTTGTTTCCAACAATAAATAGAAAGAAACTGCGGGGAACAGGAACGAAACAGGGTTCATCGATTCCAGGGAAATCGGTCACCATGCACGGAAACTCGAATAAAAAGTAAGAAGCGCAAATGCAGCCTTTCCCAAGGGAGTTGGCAAAATTCTTCTCCAAGCTGCAAAGGCTTAACTGAAAGACTCTTGGCACTCAGGGACCGCAAAATAATGATTCAGGCCTCTCTCTCTCTCTCTCTCTCTCTCTCTCTCTCTCTCTCTCTCTCTCTCTCTCTGCACAGAATTCCAATGAACAGAAGGCTTTTGTTCACTTGCCACATCCCTTTGAAACATAAATCAGAGCTCCTGTTCTCGTGTCAGGAAGTCCTGACATCTCCGATGATGTGTCGAGCGCAGGGCCCTCATAGAAACTGTCATCGTGCTTTGATCTGCATCTCATGTTCAACATCGCATACCATCAGATTCGAAAACATTCGCGCCAAGATGTGAAACGTCACGAACATAGTAACTAACAACGGGAGGTCACTTGCAACAATACGTTTGAAGATTAATAAATGTATCTATTTATGGAATAACATCAGTGGCTTCTCATATAAAATCAGGGAAACTGAATCATAAATCTTATCCATACAAGGAAGCGTTCCGCATGATGCATTTAATCTTTCCTTGTGAAACATGGACATAAAACATCGATTCCGTTCCTTTCCATCTCATAATCATAAACAACGTATTACCTAGGGAACCCGATGTAAATGAAGACCGAGACTCATTTGTCTTCATGCAGTAGGTGTGGTTTTGGAATAATACTGAACATTAAATAAAAAAAAATAAAGAAGTCACAGAAATTAACAACGGGGAAACAAATACGTAAGAAATAAATCAAAATACGGGGTCGTCACTTCATAATTTGTAGTAGATAACCATGCTCGAAAATGTAAAAAAAAAAAAAAAAAAAAAAAATGATCACCGCTTAAGTGAAAAAAATAAATAATCTGGGGACAATTCTCTTACAAAATTTTCCATCCCGGTTAATTTTGTAGCTATATATTAATACCATACTCATGCTATCTTTACCGTTTCCGTTTTATACTGACAGTACCAAATATAAAATAGAAAATGAGTGATTGGCAACGCAGAGCAAAGAGCTACAGGCTCTATAACTCTGTCTCTCTTTGAAATGCAAATCATAGACTTGCAAGCAAATCTAATTTATATTTCCATATCAATCTCAAAGCACCAATCAAGCAGAGACAGACTGATTTCACTACCGGAAATCGGCGGCATAATGTAATATCAAAATCGTGTTAATCACGAAATTATAAGAGCAGGAATTAATTTACACAGGCAAAAATCCGTGTTCTCTTCTCATTAACGATAAATGAGTCTTGCACAAGAGTTCCAACACTCACAAAACGCAAAGTCTTTTGTGTTTCTATATGCACACACATACATATCTGGGTACATATATAGCCTATATACTCATAATATGCATGCATGTACCTGAGAGAAAGAATACTACACACACCTCTATATATATATATATATATATATATATATATATATATATATATATATATATATATATATATATATATATTGTTACGTATGAGCCTCGGCCTTAAGGGGTTCAAATACGTAAACGAAAATAGTTAAGGGAAAAGCAGAATAAATTACTTGAACTTACCGCAAAAGGATTTACAGGGTTAATTTACTCTAGAGGAAAAGGTCGCCAGAAAACTCAGCTAATTACTTTACATCTATTTATTTACAAGAGGCTGCTTAACAGCCTGGGCAAGTAAATGCAACTGGTCCACACGTGAACTAACAATATCTCTCAAGGGGATGATAGTTGGCTCAAAATGAGATTCACGTAAAAGCTGGTTTTCGAAATCTTGCGGTAATGCAAGACTTGCGGGGCGAAGACTTGGACACGGGACTCAGGGAATCTGGAAAAGATCCCAGATTAGACAAGAATAAAAAAAAGGACTTCTTGCAAAAGTTACGATTATTCAGTTCTCTAACACTGGGGAAAAGGCACTTAACTCTAGTGTTTAACTGAGGTATGCAATGACTTCATTTGTCTGGGACGATCGCACAAGGCAGTGAGAGGAACAAAGGGATATTCCCTTGAATTAGAAGTTTGAATTGTGAAAATGGGGAGTAAATAGACACTAGGAGGTAGGGAACTGGCAATATGCTGTTTCACAAGACGTACCTGGATGCCATGATCAGTGGAACTTTGTAGAAATGCGGCCTGGGCTTTTGTCTCAGGTCTGGGGCTCTGGATAAACAAACAATAGGCCCATAGCCAGAATGATCAATACCTCAGCGTACATGAAGAGGCTGAATAACTATAGTATACTAAATTCACATCAACCGTAAATTTGATGTCTAGGCCAGTCCCTTACGACGCTCCTGATTGGCTGTTGATAAGCCAAGCACAGAGCTGGAAACTCTCAGTCTCTCCCGAGAGTTCACATGGGTAGGATCTATGTTCCACCTCTCCTAAAGGATACGTCTTTCAAAAGTATCCTTCAGGAGAGGAGGAACATACATACTGCCTATGTTAACTCTCGGGAGAGATAGAGTTTCCAGCCCTGTGATTGGCTTATCAACAGCCAATCAGGAGCGTCGTAAGGGACTGGCCTAGACATCAAATGCACAGTTGATGTGAATCTACTATAGTATAACATCTTAAAAATACTATATCCAAATACAGAGAAAACGGGAAAATTATTTCTTCTTAACCTTTCTAAACTAATTTGAGGCAGATAAGACTTGGGTTGTTAAACTGCATGCCGATTACAAATCTGACCTTAATTCCACTCTGAAGGGCACATACCACGACCTATTTTAGAAAAACGGGGAGCCTCAATTATTTCAGCATACTGACGCCTACTTAGTACCCGGAACGCAATACGCGTTAAGAAGTTGCACTCTTCCATTTTATGATTAAATTACTACTCCACAAAGCATCTATTTCCCCTTTATGAAATAGTATTGGAAACCTAATCAAGTCTAAAATTGTAAAAATATCATGATAATATATTTACTAAGTTTTCACATAACGAAAACATCATTAAAATATATGAATTATTATATATAGTTATAATAACACATTACATAAATTTAGCTTTATTTAAAACGGTACATTTAGTTTTCCATTCATTTATCAGGAAACAATTTTTCCGACTTCCATTACCTGTTTCGACTGAAAGAGAATGGAACTCCAACAACTCCATCACGTCAACTGCAATCATTTCAACGAACTTGTTCATTCCTTTTTATGGATTTTATTGTAATTAAATGCCATCCGTATCATATAAAATTAAATCTCTGAAAATCATCCGTATAAAAACCTTTTGTGAAAATATAAACAAAATACATAACTAACAGAAAGACTGGAAACCACATTCTTTTTTCTGCGGGATTCAAGTAAGTAAGCGAGCAACGTTTTCTGCAAATGCTTGGGCAAGTTGAAGCTGTTTTCTTGTCTGGGTTTAAAAATATGAATAATGATCGCGACATAGAGTTCAAAGAAAGTTATAAAGAATATTATACGACAGCATCAAATATTTGCACAAAACTTTGAATCGACGAAATGTCAGGGTATCTTCTCCTGTTTTGACTTAAATAATAAGGCTCGTGCAACCCAAATTCACTGACGTAAAAATTGTGCAATTTCGTTATCAGCTAATATAAAGCTTTGAAAACTGGAGTAGTGGGAATTTTCTATAAGAAATAAAGTATGTTCTTCGTTGTCAGAAAAGTAAAAAGTCTGGCTGGGATCTATATCGCACAAAGAGTCACGTATTATTTTTATCAAAGATTTGCTTGCTTTCAAATTTCAAAAGGGAATCGAACAAACGCTCCCCGAATCACTATGGCTGGTGTACAGTAACTCATATTAGTTCGTGGATGTCAAGGTGTTTGAGAGAGATTTCCATTTCACCCTCTTCTGGATGACAGGTGTCTGGGAGTGCGAAACTGGCCAAATTTTCAACTACATAACTGCTGAGGAAAGTTTCAGTGAGTGTGTGCCCGTCTTAAGTCACTATACAGACCCGTTGTCCAGATATGGGTTGGATGGAATTCAGCTTTATGCCCGGAGACATCCACGAACTTATATGAGTGACTATACTTAATTTTAACAATTCCTGCTTCAATAGTTCCTGGTAAGAGGTCGTTTTTCGATTTAAAAACATTTCAAAGCAACATCAGGAACAAAATGAAGAATGAGACGCTCTCAAAGTCCCTCGCTTTGGGAGATCCGTGAGGTGTTTCACTTATTCCAACTAATCAAGAGAAGAGCGAGACCAAAATCTATCTGTATATTACTTTTGTCCAAATTAATCTGAAATCGATGCAATGCATTTTAAAGACAATTTATTTTACTACCGACAGAAGAAATTACAATTACAAAGTGGTTTGCATTTTGGAGACTAGCCAAAGTTAACCTTCCCGAAAAATATAACCTCGAAGCCCTGCTGATCGTTAGGTCTTTTTTCATGTCACGTTGCTGCTTTCAACAAGATTTTGGGGCTATGAGGTCCAGGCACATTCGGCTGAAGCTCACTCACCGCGTTTTTACCGACCTTGTAGACTGTAGCAGTATTGGGTATAAGCTGGTGATGGAGAGGGCACGGTGATAGGAACTTTATCTTAACAAAAATGGAAACAAAAATTAAATAAAGGGCAACACGTTTTGTATAGGCTTCATCCCCCTCCTCAGCCCCACTAAGAAGTAAAGACGTATAGACAAGATTATATATATATGTATATATATATCATATATATATATATATATATATATATATATATATATATATATATATAAAATAATGAATAATAGTAATAATAAAAAAAAGAAGCCCATAAAACGCCAAAGTATAGAAAATAAATATTATATTTCAGACTGCTGTCTCTCTCTCCAGGTAGATAATGAATGAGAAAAGTTACATAAAATGCGGTATTTATACCAAGAGATCCATTCCATAGTATATATATATATATATATATATATATATATAATATATATATATATATATATATAGAATATTATATGTATGTATGTGTATATATATATATATATATATATATATATATATATATATATATATATATATATACATATACATACATATATATATCTATATATATATATATATATATATATATATATATGTGTGTGTGTGTGTGTGTGTGTGTCACTGGTAAAAATCTTCTGTTACAACAGAATTCCATCTAATAAAAGGAGCCCATAAAATGCCAAAACATAGAGGGTAAGACTATATTTCAGAGACTGCTTTTTCTCTCTTCAGGTAGGTAATGAATGAGAAGTTACAGAAAAGCTAGATGATAGTCAGCCTTGAATAAACAAAGACAGGTAATGAACATCTTAAAGGGCACCTGGGATTCAGATATCATAGACAAAATCTTCCTTCAACCAATGCTTAAGTAGATTAAAGAGGAATTATAAGTGTGGATGGATCTCTTGGTATAAATACCACATTTTCTGTAACTTTTCTCATTCATTATCTACCTGAAGAGAGAGACAGCGGTCTGAAATATAACACTTACTCTCTATAATTGGCGTTTTATGGGCTCCTTTTTTTTATTATTATTATTAATTAGAAGGGGAAGAATTAATTGATATTATATTATATATATATATATATATATATATATATATATATATATATATTATATATAGATATATATTATACACACACAAATCCACGCGTGCGTGTATTTATGTATAAATTACGTAGAGTTGAATTATGAAAACCAAACTTATTTTATCTTATAACTAAGTAAAAATGCGGTGAGATAAAGACATAGATAAAACATCTATGAAATGAAAAGGCAGAGTGCTTGAGTTTTCCTCCAAGCTTCTCGTGTGACTCAGGAGCCTCTGATTGCATACTAAATTCACTTCCTTCGAACAAAATTGAGACCACTATCATTGCTTACTCAGAGAGTTTTATGATATAAATCAATAATTATGAAAAAAACCGGAGGCTGCTAAATTAAAAATACTTATATAAATTGCAAATGAAATAGAAATTACAGATCGACTTCAGTTCCTTTACAAATCCTTTATCTGGTTTACATTGCCATACATGGAAATTTACCATAATGATTAGGAATCTGCAAATCATACAAGAAGTTGAATTCATCAGTTAAAACCCTAATAGGTTTGGTTTAGACGATTTCTTAATTTCTATCACCGTTTTTGTGCAAGACCTCTTTCTTACTGTTTAATTGGAGTAATTTGACCATGTTTATAAATGCTCTTCTGCCATCCTTTTCTTCAAAGAGTTAAAACTCTCCTCTCCGGGTTTATCAACATTTAATTCAAATGACTCTCTCTCTCTCTCTCTCTCTCTCTCTCTCTCTCTCTCTCTCTCTCTCTCTCTCTCTCTCTCTCGTAATTGTTATTTTAGAGGTTTCAAACACAAACTCCTTGAAGGTGTGACAAAGCCTCCCACTCATAAATAGGCTGCCTTGTTCTCCCATACGTTGTTAACTACGAGAGTTAACCGTTTTGACAAGTCCTTTTATCCCTTAACTTCCAAAGTTTAGAATCGTTGCCTCTCTTGCTCACAAGTTGAGTAATCTTGCCCTTTTGAAGGGTGTGAAGGCCATTTGACAGGGACATGACGTCTGACGGCGACGTTTCTTAGGTAATTACGGCTGCAAGGGTTGTGCTGTGTGCCTTGTTTTTATACTATTCTTTTTTTCTTTTCATAAAACGATCTACTATTATTCACAAATCATATTTGCAACAAAATCCAAGAGGACGGGTCTAGCTTAATGAAAATAAGAGCGCTTATCACCTCATAATACACAATAATCATAGCTGTGTGTGTGTGTGTGTACAAGCAGTTTATATGTATAAGCCCGTGGTTCAGCCATTAATAAGAATAATGGTTAATGAAAATCTGCAAATTGCAAAAGTTTTGCGTACAGAAAATCTTTTTCTTAATTTCTATTTTCTATACTTTTGATGGCTGACGCTATCGTTAAATGGAACTCGGTAAGACACAAAACTGATCAATTGAACTTGCAAAAGGATCTGGAGGTTATCCACGACAACTGTTGTAAAATGGGAAAACCTCGCAGGAAATAAACAATTGTACATGAATATCTTCAGATGAATTTCTACCAGATATGTACCAACTATGTCAACTTCTTCCTTTGACCAAAGGCTTTCTGCAACTCTACGACAATACATAGCCGCCCAATATGAAGGCACGACTGTTAATTTCAAGTGATAGCGTTAATGCTTCAGCGCCCGTGACGCTTGGTTGGTTGAGCCCTTCGCCTACTGTGACTCATAGGTATGGTAGGGAGTTCAAGGGGACAAGAGGCCTGATGTGGACCTTTGATCTTCAACATCCAACAAGGAACCGAGCTCTTAGACCCCTGCACTGACAGAACCGAGTTCACACACCCACTAGATAGCGGCACATATAGGTAGTGTTCAAATTTTTTCTCTCCCCAAATTGTTAATTTCGCCACTTTTATTCCTTTGTTGTAATGAAGTGGAAATCGTTAGGCATTCATCCTTGTAAGAAGAAAACTATCCCTTACTAAAAGACAAATTAATATCGAGAAAACGCTCTTTATGAAATTATTGGTTTAATTCTGGATTTAATCAACTTTCGGGCACTGGAGAATCTTTTATTTCAGCTATTTATAAGAGCTATAAGATGCATTTTCTCTATGTTCTTACTGTTATTTGCTGTTTGTAAGGCCTTTTCTAAAAGATGATTGGGACGTTTAAACGGTATTACCTCAACTGCATGTAATTTGTTTTCCAATGAGCTTCTCTGGTGATTCATCGTTTTGTTTGCTCAATTCTCATTATTTCCGACTATCTTCATTTCAGAAACATGCACTTACTGGGTCCGTTCCAAGGATTTGCATATCTCCGTCACATCCTTCATGGTATTGCCTTGCAACCTTTTTCTGTTGTGTAAATCGCACCCATTTTCTAATTGGTAAATCCGACATTTCATGTTTAGCAACTTCAAGGTTGGAGTCCTGTTGCAAGTAGAATTACATTAATTTATGAATATAAGCCATTTTCTTGACATCTTAAAATATGTTAAGCTCTCTCTAACTATACAACCTATAAATGCATCATTATCACCCAACTGGAATACCCTCGTCATAATATATGCGCTTGACATTTACTTACCTTTCTTGACAAAAAAAAAAAAAAAAAAAAAAAAAAAAAAAGCTTAGAAGCAATTTTTTTTGTGTGAGGAAATAGTAAAACTACGCTCATTTCAACACTTTCTCTTTTTCCGTGGTATATTCTTCACTCCCCTTTTTTTTTCTAGAAGTACTATTTTGGTCGCAATTATTTTGAGCTGAGAGGGCGTGATATTTCTCCTCTCGACCAGCAACAGACACCTCTGGGCACCATCTTCCTCCAGGATTTTGTTAAAGCCAAGGAGTTTTTTCCCTACGAACTCATTTTTTCTTTACTTTTTATTTCTCCTTTTTTTCTATGAATCTTAAAAGTGGGAGTGACATTCTATTTTGAACGAACAGCGTGTTTTTTATGTATATTCTATAACCTTTGATAGCTTTCCTTTTTGTGTTATTTTACTTCTCTTTCGGGTCAGGATCCCTTGAATGGATTAGATTTCATTCTCCGACAGTCTCACCTTAATAAGACACTCAATTAATTCACTTCTATCTTCTTATTACCGATAAAATGTCTGACACCTTACATTCTTTCGACGAGGACTTACACCACGTCATCGTAGCTCTAATAACTTTCTTTATCTAACATCCTTCAGAATGTTCAAACTTTGATCATATTGAAAATTTAGAAATTCTGCAAATAAACATTTTCACTGTCAATAGAATGACCCTTGTATCCACTTCCCCTTACGCCGTTGCCTAACTGTCACTCAGATTCTTCTTCAAGTAAACTATTAACCTATGCCTTTTATTTATTACTAACTTTTATTAATTGTGTCAGTCAAAGATTTTCTTTCTGGTTTTCTTCCAACACGCTGCAGTCCTTCTTCAATTATCAAGTTACTTTATTCCTTATTCTATGACATTTTTTCTCCTGCATATTTCTCCTCACCAGCTACGACTTGAAATATCCTATATATTTAATAATGGTAAAATTGGAAAACTGGACCCCAAACACGAGTCATATTTTAATTATCTAAAATTTTCAAATCAAACAAATAAAAAGGGACCGTGGAACATCATAAAAGCAATGGATTAATCAAGAAACGTTTCGCACATTACTCAGTGCATTTTCAATCTTCAAAATTAACACAAACTAACTAAAATAATACAATGAGTTTATGTTAATCTTACAGATTGAAGATGCAATGAGCAATCTGCGAAATGTTTCTTGATTAAACCTAGGCTTTTATGATGTTTTACGGATCCTGCTGTTTACTGATATGATACCTCATCTGGAACTAACTAACTAATATATATATATATATATATATATATATATATATATATATATATATATATATATATATATATATACACACACCTGTACATACGGCTTTATATGCGAATGCATGATTAGTACCCTGAGGTAGCAGATGAAAATGCTTTCCTCTGAAAAAGTCTTCAAAAATTTGTCCTTACGTGTAATAAGTTGGTGGGCAGGTACACAATGACAACATTACTCATGTCCCGTCGTCCTATTTTTCATTTGGTCCTTCTTTGCCCACAAGTTTTCCCTTATCTTTCTCTCTCTTGTCTCATTTTGATGCATCTCTCGTCTTCCATAAATTTCATGAGGAAGAGCTCTTTATGCGGCCGCTGATTTCCGAATTACCTCACTCATTTTTCCTCTCCCTTTTGCCTTTTCACTCATTCTGACTTTGGTGTTTCGCACCATCGTCTTCACTTGAAAAATGTTTTGTCATTGCCTTTTTCTCACCTCTTCTTCATTAACGAGCAAGCGAAAATTTACTCTGAATACGGCGATTCTTCCCGGATAACAGCTGAAACAGATTTATGTGGTAATATTTGACGAAAATATTTCGAGGTCTTCACAGACCCTCTTCATCACATCTCTCTCTCTCTCTCTCTCTCTCTCTCTCTCTCTCTCTCTCTCTCTCTACAGACTTTGTCAAAGGGTAGCACCGAGTAGCACTCGTCTTTCATACCACAGACTAAAGAGCCGGTTTAAGTCTACACGACTACGGGTCGTTTATTTTGCATTTCATATTCAGAAAAACCAAAGCTTTGGCTTCCCCTTCTGTAATGCCTGATTCCCTTGGTGAGGGGTGACGACACAAAAAGATGACAGGGTTGAAAACTTGTAAAAGAATACAGATAATACTAATGAATCGTTGCGTTTTTATCAATACACAAAAGATCTGGCTAAATTGGAAAGGAACATAAAAATGATCGAAAGGATTAAATGAATAGTAAATAACAGGTAAATGGAAACATTTGAGGGGTTTGAACGCCATAAAGGCGCACAATGAAAGCCGCATAATCTATTTCCATTAGCAGAACTGTGAAATGGAATGTTTTGCAAAACATATCTCATCCTTATATATTTCAAGATGCTATGATTTATTTCTAGCACAATAAATCATTTTAAATTTGATCTAGAAATCTGAAAGTTTTCTATGTTAATCATCAACTACTCCCCATAACGATAATTAATAGAAGCTGAGTTTCTCTGATATGATGAAAAAAAATGTTCCGTTTTCCGCAACTGTAAATAGTATTATTTAGTTTATACTGTTTATATATACTATATGTATATACTGTATATACACACGCATATATATATATATATATATATATATATATATATATATATATTATAATCTACTCATGCATTAATACTCTTCTCTTTTTAGCAGTTAAAGGAAACAACTTATCACTTGACATATTAATATATGATATAGGGGATTTAACAAAATAAAAAAATAGCTTGAGAATCAACGGCAAGCACGCATTGCTAGTAGGCAATAGTGGTTATGCAATATCTCCAACGCGATATAAAACTTACGGATCGCATCAATTAACATGATTTCTGGTAAAAAAGAAATACATAATATTTATAATGAACCTCGTAACTTAATGGCATTACTCTCTGTCTACTAGCGAAATGGTTAATTTTATTTTCCTGAAGAACTGGTTTAATCACCATTCCACCCGCATCTACCCCAGGACTATTGTTTGGTGCATCCCAATTCTACGATAACTTCTCTCTCTCTAACACTAGGGTTTTCAACCTTTTCCTCCATTCAATTCGTATAAAGTGGAAAACAAAACTAACTCAAAAAAAAATGTGCCGAGGGGAAGTTAGTACATAACTCTCCTGACATAACCATTAATATTGTAAACATAAAGAATTCCAGAAAAAAAGAAAGAAAATGTTTTATAATTATTTACCACTGGCTATGCAGTAACTTTTCAAGGTTATGGTACTGAGCTGTGAAAACAAAATTCATTATTATTACATCAGCTGGATAGGTAGTTGAAGAAATGGCTGAAACTGTTTTGATTAACCATCCTTGTTGGCCGAGGAGCAGTTTTTGCTAAAGCACATTGAAGGTCGACATCTAACATTCATTCGAGTGCCATGGGGAGCGCGTACCCCTTGACAGACCCTCGGCGTACCCCTTGGGGTACATGTACCCCAGGTTGAAAACCCCTGCTCTAACATAATGGGGGGAAATTTGATTCTCGTCAGTAAAATCAGTGTGCTAACGCCTTGTATTCTCCCCACAACTAATATGCTTTTTCATATCTTTTCATAATATATTACGCACGCACATGCTCTGTATCTATACATTATCAATCGTTCGAAGAATGTTGAATTCCAATGATACTTTACAATAAGGATGCCTGTATCCAGTCGTTGTTGATAGCCATAGCTCCATCATTATGTCTATTTCGCCAAGTGTCACACGAGCTAGATTTGTTCTTGTATTACATTTCATGACCACAATCTGCCGGATAATGTATTAACGGATATAAGTGGTGAGAAGTTGCATTCCAAGACTTTTATTCAGAATCTTGTAAACGTGTCTCAAAGCAACCTCGCCAAGGGCAAAGCGTTTCAACTATTCAAAATTCGCGTCCTCAGAAATGAAACAATTTCGCCGGCTAAGTGGCGACAATGAGCCAATTTTGCCTTTTCTTTAATTAAAAGATAGCTCAGTTTTGCATACAAACATCGACGAGAGCTGTAAACGCCGATGATGATGCATTACTAAAGGTATAAAAAAATGTAAAATAGAAGAAAATATTTAAATCGATATTAATCACATCGCAAAGTCATGAATTACTATATCTGTCGAGTTTCAACCATAAGCCCCTGAATACAGTAACACTTTGGACTTCCAAACTTCTACTATCTTGGGCATACTCCCTTTACATTTAGTTTTGAGGTAAAGGATACTTGTAGCTTAATGCGTACTATATATATATATAAATTATTATATATATATATATATTATATATATCATAATATATATCTATATATAATTATAATATAAATTATATTATATCTATATATAATTTATATATAATATATATATTAATATATATGATATATAATAATTATATATATAATATAATATATATTAATATATATATATTATATAGTATATATATATATATATAGAGAGAGAGAGAGAGAGAGAGAGACAGACAGACAGACAGACAGACAGACAGACAGACTATTATAGTACACGACTTGGAAACGTATAAGTAAGCAAGAAAAACGTTTTGACGAGAAATTTATGCCAAGAAGATGGGACAATGAACATTAATACGAATAGTGAAAGACTGATGGTAGCTGTGAATGAACATGGAAGTGAAGATAACTGACAATGGTGGGATAATGGGTGAGGAGCGTCACAGAAAAGCAGTAGAATGAAAGACAGAAAGAAAGATTGCCAAGTGACGTGAAGTAAAACCACTGAGATAGAATGTATGCGCGGCATTTGTACCATGAGTAAATTAATGCAGTGAGGAACGAGAGGGTCCTTACATGTGGTACAACGGGTATCAAACGTGAAAGGAAGGCCAAAGGTAATTTGAGACGGCCTTATATGCTTTGCATGTTCAATACACTTAATCACTTCATCAAAATTGAAGTAGCAACTTAACTTTTTTCATATGATATGGCGCTGGATTAAATTGTGATTGATCATATTTGTTATTTTTTCTTTATGACACTGATGCCAATAGGTTATGAATACAGGAATTATCGACGAATGTCAACAAAAATTCCATAAGGAAGATAACGTTTCAAAAGTCAAAATCCCTTAACAAGATGAACCAACTTTTTGTTCAACAAAGTGTACTACACCAAAGCAAAAGGGACCCAAAGCAAATATGGACCATGATTGGTTTCCTTATGGAAGATAGAAAGTATGTTATTTCCCCGTAAGAACGTGATCATTTACAGTTCGTTCTCTCTACAGCAAACTTCGAAAATCACCGCGATTCTACTTCCTCTAATCCGCATAACTTTCTCTCCGACAAGAGGCGGCCAGGCTCTTCAGTTAGGGTTATGACAGACTTTTATCTTCTTTGCTTTTTTCCACTCTAGTTTTCCTCTCTCCTTTAGGCCTAAGCTCGTTAATGGCATTCCCGTGAGCCAAGACGGAAAACACTTAAGACATAAGCAAACAATAATAAGATATGTGTTAACGTTCAGTCAACCGAATTTGAATGTATCTTCCTCGCATGTATAGCGCTCATAAATAAGCGAAGTAATTTAGCCCTTTTAAATAATCAAGAAAGGTCCTCGGATGGCGTTCGAGCCTCTTCTTTGTGTTCGAACATATAAGCCTAACGTCTTCTAAAGAAGTGCTTAGAGCAATTTGAGCCAAAAAGACGGTTTGTATGGATAGAAACACGACGATAGAAGATTCTAAATCTTCGTCCTTACCCTCGATTTCCTTCTAGAGTTTATAAATTGCTTCTATTTTAAATATTTGTTTCGTAGTGTGCATGTGATTTATAGTAGCACTGGTATAGGTCTCTATAATGAGCCATGAAAAAAAATGTTTCAATAATTTATTTATTCGTATGCCTTGTATGATAAACTCCTAATGGTATTAATCTAGTTTTCTTTCGTGACAAATGAGTCTCTCTGCGCCTGCCACATTAATCGTCATCACATCACTAAATTCTAAACTCTATAACTTTTCGGCGTTGATGACCATAGCTACTGTGACGCAAGATATAAAACAAAGCAATAAACCCTTCAACGTTCTTCGTTCGACGCCGCAAAAGCGACGAACCAAGTCCTTGTCTCTCACCCGTCCATCAGAAGGCCTGGCTACCGGTCAGCCACTTCAGTGGGCTATCAAATTACCTCCCTTTCTTCGTTATTTACAAAACCAACAGGAGAATGTATGAGGTTTTTTCTCCACTACCTCCCGATCCCGCTCCCATAAGAAAGCTCCAGTATTCAGTTTGTTTTTATTTAATCTCTCTTCTTTAGAAGTCTGTTCAAATCTCTGACAGCTTGCCATTCTACCCAACAGCCTTAGTGGTTCGTATCATCCTTCTCTATATTTTTCCTCAGCTGGGGCAGTACCTTTTAGGTGGATGTGTTTCACAATTCCCGTATAAAAAAAAAAAGAAAAAAAAAACTTTCAAGCAATGTGGAGGAGCAATAAAAATAGATTCCAGGTAACTCTAACGTTCACAGCAGTCAAAACAAACATTGGTAATGAAGCAAACGAACAACAATAAAAATACAAAAGTTACTTATTTTAAAACAGAGGACACTCTTAGCTTTCGCAATCCGTGATTCAACTCCTTCCAATATTTTAATTACTTTATAGTTATGTGCATAGTTTATAACGAACCAGTAGGTTAAGTTACAATAAAACATGTAAACAAAAAATGCTGGCAGAGTTATTTTCCCTTTTCATATATGATTAAACATGACACGATGTGCTGCTCGTGCGAGATATCAAAATAGCTTTTCCGGTGCTCTGCTGTCCTCATTTGCATTCATACGTTATGCATATATATTGTTACGGATTTGGCTGCGAAATGCTTTTAAAGGAATTGCTTAAATAACATTCTGGCCTTCAAGGCACTTAGATACAACCAAATCCGTCAGGAAATGTAACAAACTTAGATTACTTACCCAGTATATTACTACATTTAAATCATCGACAGCTGTTTGTAATTGAGTCACTTAAATGGCTTTATTTACACAGTAAGCAAAGGGATAACTGATGGCTTGGATGCAAACCAGACTGGCAAATCAAGTGATGTAATTACATCAAACAGTCAACACAACATAGGATATCTGGGGTTGGTAAGATTAACATAAATCGACTACTGTACAATGGAACAAATGTTGACTGGTGTGCAAATCAGTAGGACAATGGATTAGTTAAATAAACCTCATCGCCGGATATCAACATACCTCTCAAAAGAGTATACAAAATAATTACGAATCGTAAATAAAGAGCCTCAGCCCTAGATTGACAATCTTGCAATAGACAACTTGCGAGTACCTGAGTTGGCCTTTACCTAAAACCCATCCCGAAACTCTCATCCTGTAGGGTAGTTCGTAGCCCCATCCCTGGGTCCTGGTCTAACTATCTCACCAACAGGAATTACTTCCTAATGGATTCCTACAACAGAGGTGGTGGCGGCTGAATATTTAATATGTATATATATTACATATATATACATACATATATATATATATATATATATATATATATATATATAATATATATATATATATATATACTGAATTTTTGTTACATACACCTCAACAGTTTATATATCCAAAAACATTAAGCTATAAATGTCGGTTATTATCAGATTCATACATCATCGGAATAAACACCGAAGGGACAATCATTAGCGATAAGAGATCCAGCCCATTGGTCAACGTTGCTGTTAGGTCGTTGTTCCTAAACCATTCGGTGGTTCGCGTCCACCTGGTGATAGTTAGCTTATCACTTGAAAATTCCCCTTATGATTTATTCCGAAGTCGAGTGAGTTTGAATATACATATACACAAATATAGAATATATATATATATATATATATATAATATATATATATATATATATATATATATATATATAGTAATAATATATATATATATATATATATATATATATATATATTGTAGGAAGCCCACTAAAATTGAAATTGAAAGTTTTTTTAGTGAGCTTCCTACAACATATTAGAACACGGATACAGTGTTTAACTTTGCTATATATATATATATATATATATATATATATATATATATATATATATATATATATGTGTGTGTGTGTGTGTGTGTGTGTGTGTGTGTGTGTGTGTGTGTGTGTGTATACATAAATAAAGACAAAATCGACGAAGGAAAGTGAAACCATGGAGTACCGCTGCGAGGCCTTTCGAATTTTCGTCGTTTGTTTACTTTTCATTCGTGGATTTTGTCTTTATTTATACACTCGTCACATTCCATATTTTCGTGATTCATTTATACATATGTATGGATATATGGTATATATATATATATATATATATATATATATATATATATATATGTATGTATATATATATGTATATAATACCTAGATATATATTCTTAAAAAGAAGAATTCTAAGAGCATATGTGACCTAAAAATAGAAGGTTAATGACGTTATTTTCCCGCGCTCTAACATATATATTATATATATATATATATATATATATATATATATATATATATATATACATATATATATATATATATATATATATATAGTATATATATATATATATATATATATATATATATATATATATATGCTGCTTAATTAAAATCCTAAGTCATCCTAAACTTTCTACTATCTACTACAATCCTAGCATACGCTATCGATCCAATTAATCCAGAGATCTGGATTAATCCTCAGATTCATTTTCAATCCCGTATTTCAGTTTCAATCCACGATTCAGTCTCTGCAGCACAGCTCTATTTGCTTCTATCTATCAACGAAGCCGGTCATCCACAAGAGGGTCCATTGAACAGTTACGATGATTCTATTTATTTTCTTTTTTTTTAACATTCTTCACTTGAGAAAGAAACCTCTCTAACGTTGAAGAACACAAAACTTGCACTCTATTCTCTTTCAGTTTTGATAAAACCGAATAGTATACGCTATGGAGAACTAAATAGCAAGGCAAAACAAGTAGTCTTACAATAATCAGTGCATATCGAAAATCGTTTATATCACCATAAGGGACTACTGATAATGAGAATCAACGTAAAAGAAAAATGACGGTATAACGATGAGAGAGAGAGAGAGAGAGAGAGAGAGAGAGAGAGAGAGAGAGAGAGAGAGAGGGAGGTGTATGCTGGTGGTAATTTCAAGAGGATTTCCATTTCTCAGGACACGACCAAAAAGAACCTCTCAATCTGTCTATTCGTTGTCCCCATTCATCAACACGATACTAAGAGGAAAGAGCATAACATTAGAGAGAGAGAGAGAGAGAGAGAGAGAGAGAGAGAGAGAGAGAGAGAGAGAGAGTCTAGAAAATACAAAGGAACTATTCTTCGTTGTTAAAATGATATAGTGTTCCGTGGCGTCACAGGCGAATCCAAACGCATTTAAAAATACACAAAAGTAAAATAACAAACATTTAAGACAATACTACCTATAGTATACATACATCATATTATCACTTATAAATAAAGAGAGCTTCCAAAAGAAGAGGATCAAGTTTTTTCTGTGAGAAAGAGATAGGGGAACGGAGAGCGAGAGACTGATTTAATTTTGCTCATCAGGGCCTATTTTCAAAGTCGAAATACCGCTGGATATCTCTGGAGAGACCATTTTAGCCAAATCTGCATACGAAATGCCATGAGTGCTCCTCACTTTAGGCCACCATTTCTCTTGAGAAAATGCTGCTCCGGCCGGGAGACGATTCAGAAGGCACTGCGTACTCTCTCTCTCTCTCTCTCTCTCTCTCTCTCTCTCTCTCTCTCTCTTCTCTCTCTTCAAGCACAGAAGCCCAATGGGACAAGCAATCTAATTTTTCTCTCTTAACAAGGAACAATATATAAAGCAAGAAAGGGATGAGACGTTATAATTCAGGAAAACAGGCGCATGAACAGATTCCCAAAGCCTGGAAGTCGAAGGAGAAAAAAGACAAAACGGAGCAATCAGAGGAATGCTCACAGAACATTTCAGAGTTTGGTCTGCCACCCTTCCTTACTTGGTATCTTCACGTAACTACTACTTTCATAACATCATCTGTCTCGACAGCTGCTAAAAAGCCTTGACTTGTCCCGTTTTGACTTTTGAGTAATTCAACTTCCTCATGAACTCGTTAACTGAATCAAGATCGCCCTCCCCAGACAACATTATCTCGTTCATAATTAACCCTAATTCCAATAACATCTGGTGGTCTTCCTTCCGGTGCTCCGTTAACTCCCTCTAACTTTATTGACTTCGGAACCAATGACTTATCTCGATCTGTCTAGGATATCTCTCTCTCTCCTCGCAATGTGAAGACTAAACGCACCCTCTCTATTTCTTTATCTTAATCATGAAATGAGTGTCATCATTTTTCCTTAGAAACAAAGAAAACAGATAAAAATGATTATTACGCTTAGGATATTCATCAGTTACCTACCCTTCCGAGTAATAGAAAGGAGCCAATTTGTTTACTGAACTTCTGTTTAATTAAAGAAGTGAGTAATACTTGCCTTCAAGAGAAAATATGGCGCAATATATATACATCTGAATTCAACTTTAACAAAGTTGGTTTTCTGTTCCTTTAGACGCAGATAAGTTGTAAGGAATCTATCTCAATGCTGAATGGGGGAGGCCCAACTTTCGGTCCTTATTCTTTGTTCTTTGTACAGACAGACACACAAGCACAGACACAATTATACGTACATACATACATACATACATACATACATACATACATACATATAAATAATTCTTGAAATTATTGTTATAAAAAAAATTACCCAGACACACACGCACACACATATATATATATATATATATATATTATATATATATATATATATATATATTCCTGGGTAATGTTTTATCTATTACATAATAATTCTAAGAATTGTTGAATAACATCATTTAAATATACTGGTCAAATAACAAGGCAGTCATCAGAGCACCGTTAAACGCCGTTGCTAAGGCATAGATAAGTAGAACAGAAAGGTCATCATCCACACTAAAAGGACTGTATAAACTCTCATTACGTGAAACCTCATTTTCAGGTTAATTAGCATATGACTACAAAGGAATAGTCATAACAGCATCATATCATTTCAAATGATACACTGACTGTTCATATTAAATGTAAATATGTTTGAATCAAGACATTTAAATAAAATACGCCGTCATTATCTTTCCGCTATTAAGAAGGAAAACAAAAGGAAAGTTCGGACAATTATACTGGTACGACTGACTATTTGAACGGAGCAAAAAAATTGGTTCGGTATACAGTTCGTAAGGCAAATCTTGACAGTCTCAAGCCCAAATATTCGAGGAGGCTTCAGATTCCACTATAAAAAAAAATCAGTGTTAATAAAACCTACAGCGTCATTATTATTGTCAATTGCTATCATAAAGTGCATCATATGAAAATCTAAAAGGTTCGAACTTCAACATTTAGATGCTGATCTGACCTTTCGCTTTCTCGAAATGCTTTTCATGCAGGTACAATAACGGCCAAAATTCAGCTTCCTTCCTCCTTATTTTCCAGCTCATTATTGTTGCTCTTTTAATGCAATTTGATGAAACTCCTCACTCCCTTCCAGATTATCCCCTTCCATCCAAACTGCGCCTGCTGCCTAAACAGGTGTTGGTAGTCGCTTTAGGTTGAAAGGCCTTAAGCCAGCGTTACAAGGTGTGAAAGGAAGCAGAACTACTCAAACGACCCTGTTTTTTTACCAAAGTAAGATTAAAGTCGAATGACTTCTCCCTGAAGTTGCAAAATAGGTTTGTTGAATTCATTCAACTCATATCATGCGTAAGAAAAATTCAACGGAATTGAAATGATTTTCGACTGCCATAGCAGAGAAATTCCTTTAGGAGTAAAAGTTCTCTATGAAATGGCTGAAAGGAGAATACACGTTCGTCGTCAACGCCTGAAGAGGATTCTTAAAAGAAAACTTATTAACGCGCTTTTAAATAACCGTGGTTTCGTAAAGAAGGCCCGGCAAAATGGTGAAAGGATTTCGCAATATAAATCGAAGCTGCTGGTAGGAAAGGCAGAGAGAGAGAGAGAGAGAGAGAGAGAGAGAGAGAGAGAGAAATGGGTGGTTTTGATTAAACAGAGGAGAAGGCTTTCCATCAAACATAATTTTTATAAAATGTAAGTAAAAATTTATAGCAAACATTAACCAAGAAAACATGGAAAAATACATGACACTTTCAAACAGAGGAAATGTAAACGTCGGTTGAGCATAGCCTGGGAGATGTTCCCAGTCCGAGACTAGGAGGGACTATCTTAAGCTCCTAAGAACAGACGTCGCAACGGTTTCAACAGCGAATGACTGCAAAAGGATTACAATACAGAGGAAAGAAAAACTTAGATAATACAGTCGTTGCTAAAGGACAGATTGAATGTTCTTTTACAAACGTATTAAACCTGGTGAGGAAAAGGCTAAAAACGCATATATCATATAGAAAACAATAATTTAGATCGAGCGGTTAAGGATTCCATAGAAGCTCGTACACGGAAAAATACTTTAGCAAATAAAAACGAGTTTTTCAAAAAAAATTTACCATTTGGAGAATGCGTCCCTTCCAATAAAATATTCAACTGCCAGAAAATACCATAGCTAATATTCTCAATTTCATAAAGTGAACTAGTCTACGATGTTGACCTTGCGTGTATATCTGCCTCACCTAAGTGTTTTTTATTTTCTCTCTCTTTTTTTTCTGGTAACTACATAGTCAACTGACAAAGGTAAAATCCGAACCATAATCCATTAGGGTATCTTCAATGAAATCCAGTTTTTACCGACACTATTTTGTTCATCATAAGTTTATGACTGTTCCAATGCATAACATGAATTCCCATCAATGGCACAAAAATCCTACCATTTCCCATTGTCATTTCAAATAAACCTTTCAATATCCCACAACAATGATAGATTTCAGAAGTTTTACATTTCGAATGCATTTACAGATTTACCTTTATACTATTATTCACACTGTTTTCAAAACAATAAACATTTAGTTGCATAACATAATATCTCCTTTCAACAAATATTCTATAGGGAACAATGGTTTCGCTGCTACCTCTTCATATGTTGGTTCCAATTTCTATTTCCATTTTGCAACTTTTCCAGGCACTAACATCTAATATCACCGTTTCCATTATTGTTATAATTGTATCTATCTACCTATCTATCATATATATATATATATATATATATATATATATATATATTATATATATATAATATTATATATATATAATAATAAAAATAAATATATCAAACACTATGATCACATGCACAGTTGTACTGTCGATTCATACTCAGAATAACAGGACCTCAATGAAACAGGGTGGGTATATAATGGAAATTTTATTCACTAAGTCCGCCTACCGGACGATGGTGAAAGATTAGTCCTTAAGAGTTTGTTATTTTAGTGAATACAATCTCCGTTAGATACCATCCTGTTAAAATGAGGTACTTTTATTCTTTATTCTAGTTGTTTCTCGGAGAGAATTAGCATGTCTCACAGTCACAGGATTCGAAAGCTTCAGTCGTTATTTGGGGAGACTGCAATCCAAAGCACAGTGAGTGGCTTCATTCAAATTCCACAGATCAAGAAGACCAGTCTACTCTTGAGTTGTGTGTTTCCTCTGATTTTGTCCAGATAACTGAGAAACCCATTCATACCTCTGGTAATAGATTAGAACTCACATTCAAAGATGTTCCAGCTATTGTTAAGCCCAAGGTCTGCGAGTGTGAGGCACTTCTGGGCATTGCGCCGTTGAGATGGACATAGCTGTCAATCAGTATACGTAATTCTAATACCACACAGGAAAAAACGGTGTGGCTGAAATCTAGCCAATTTGGATGGCATTATTGAAGCTTGCAAGAACTTGATGTTTCAGATGCTATATCGCATCCAGATCCCCAGAAGTTAAATAAAATGCTGATGGCTATTTTGGTAAGGCATATCCCTACAAAGGTCAACAAATTCAGAACAAATGACCATCGCTTCCTTGAAGGCAGGGAGGTATGATTTTAACGAGTTTATGTAAATACACATCAGATATTGCCAGGAGTAACAAGTCATGGGAAT
>NC_087202.1:54708679-54711179 GCF_015104395.2 Macrobrachium nipponense | reverse complement strand
TTTTAAAACAAACGAAGTGGATGTTGAGTAGGTGGATTTACACTTTGGGAGATTGAAGTGGTGTCTCTTTGCAAAGGCAATAAAACTATCGAAGGACGATGAACCACCACACCATTTATAAGGGAGGGAGGGCAACCTGGATGACGGCGTATGAAGGGGAGCGGTAAAGGCAAGGCGTGGGAAATGATTTTCCGACAGTAAGATCATGAAAGTCTATAAAATATGGTTCTGACATAATTTGCAATAAGTATACTTCTTTTCACCTCTGTTCTATTCTACTCATCGTTTTTGGTGATTTCCAGCGTCTACAGAATTAACCAAAATGTTCACTTAACTTTACTTTCAGAGTTCAAACTCGACGAATATTTGCGTTCCCGTTCCCTGCACTACAAAAGTTGCCTAACAATAGCATGAGGGCACGTACCCCTTTGCCATAGTTATGAGGTTGACATGAAATGGCCAACCATGGAGAGTAGAACTTTTACAAAATTTTCATAACGCTCCCAGAATGTTCGTGGATCCCGGAACGACAACAAATCTTCCCGAATATGAATATTCTAAGAGTTGCACGGCTATTTTTCGGGGAACCATTTTTCATAAAATTATTGTTTGCCTCCAACGGAGGGGTTAATCAAAGCGATTTTAATTTCCCCATTTGAGAACATTCTTGTTTAAAACTTTTCTTCTCGTAGGTGCCAGTTTCATCCCGCCCTCATAATTCTTTTTCACAAATTTACTCGTAAATGACCAAACAGAAATCACGCGAGAAAAAGAGATATCAAATTAGCAATCAATTTATTGACTGCATTTACAAATATAATCTAGACAATTACGATACTGGAATTCTGATTTCTAAGTTACTAATCAATTTATCGTCTGCATTTACAAATATAATCTAGACAATTACGATTCTGGAATTCTGAGTTTTAAGTTATTAATTTATTTCCGTAGACTGATATGCTAACTATAGTTAATCATCTAACCATCTTGAGGTTTAGAACCTCAAATTCCATTATATGTGTTATATTTACTCTCAGTCTTGGACAATCCGCATCTGTCAGCAACATTTCGAACCAACAGAGTAATTATATGAAGCAACAAAAACAATTGTGGTTCAGCATGCAAAAGCAAACTTTGCAAATAGAATATTTGTCTCTTTCAATGTTTTCTTGCCTTTTATGGCCTCCTCCGTCAATTTTATGACCCACTTTGTAGATCTAAATCACATTTTGCACATCCAGTTGGACAAGAATGGTGGAGGAGGCTGTGCTTGGAATTCAGAAATGACATCGAGTGCTTGCAAGTGTTCAGGAATTGCAAAACAAGGTCTGATTTTTTTTTTCTATCTCAGTTTCGTGTCCGAGTTTTTTAAATAAAGCTACGATAAAACAAAAAGTTAAACGACACTGAAAAAAGGGATAAAAAGAGATAACATGTCAGGCTATCAAGCAGTGGAGATGTCAAGCCAGGCTGATAAGTAGTAGGATTAGGACAGGCAGCGTGTCTAATATACGAAGTAAATCCATCCAGTCAAGAATTGAGTTCACCTCACTTCAAGATTTCCGGCTCTTTGTTATAAAATAAAGCCTCTGTCACGGAATTAAACGTGAGCTATCTTCTGCACTTCCTTACTAACGTCTCGTCGCATTTTTTTCCTTTTTTTTTTTTTTTTTTGCCTGTTCACTGTTTTATATATATATATATATATATATTATATATATATATATATATATATATATATATATATATATATATATATATATATATATATATATATATATATATATATATATATATATATATATATATATATATATATATATATATATGTGTGTGTGTGTGTGTGTATGTATGTATAATGGAGGACCCCATAACAGGTTCGCTTCTTTCAAGACAGGCACTTGTCAGCTCCGATTAATCTCCATCTAATTTGTCGATTCTCTTTAACGAAAAATTAATCGGTCTTCTCTCTCTCTCTCTCTTGGGGGATCATGTTACTTAAAGCAAGTCTATTAGAGAGATCAAAATGGTTCCAATCTCTTGTTTCGATGTGGACGTCTTTTTCTTTTTCAAGTAATCTTATCCGCCTCTCTTGGCAATGTTGCTCTCCCTCTCAACAAGGCTGGAATCAAGGCATTTCGCTGGATCAATGACCCCACCCTTACCTTCTCTCTCTCTCTCTCTCTCTCTCTCTCTCTCTCTCTCTCTCTCTCTCTCTCTCTCGCAATATGGCTTCTGACAAAATAACAGCCTTGTTACACTTTCCCGCCCACCACTTCTAAGATTTTATTCAGGTAACAATTTTTCCCTTTCCTTCCTAAACTTTAGGATTTCCCTGACTCCTTCCTATAACTTACAATATTCAGTTCTGTCGCTGTATTCGGGGTTAAGGACGATCTTTCATTCCTCCTATTATTATCACTTGATGTTCAATGTTATCATGTCCTTTTCCCAAAAACTATCTCTCTCTCTCTCTCTCTCTCTCTCTCTCTCTCTCTCT
>NC_087202.1:54696179-54703679 GCF_015104395.2 Macrobrachium nipponense | reverse complement strand
ATACATATATATAGATATATACATATATAGATATATATTATGTATATCCCATATATATATATATATATATATGTATGTATAGTATATATATCTAATATATATATGATATATATGTATATATATAGATATATAATATATATATTATATATAATATATAAGTATATATATATATAATGTGTGTCTATATAATATAAAATCTTTATATATATGTGTGTGTGTGCGTGTGTGTTTTGTGTATATACATATATATATAATATACTATATATACATATATTATATATATACATACATATAATAGTATATATATGTATATATATAGATATAATATATAATTATGTATGTATACATATATAATATATATATATATAATATTTATATATATGTATTGTATATATATATATATATAATCTATATATATATATATATAGTATACTATATATATATATATAGATATATATATATTATATATATATAAATAATGTATAGATAATGTGTGTGTTGTGGGTGTGTGTTTTGTAGATAGAAGGGTAGACGTAAGGTAATGTGAGATGTGAGTGTTATGGGTTCGAATTTCTCTTAGGAACGAACGTATTTTATTTCATATAGCGTTACGTATGTTCTTCAAAAAGAATAAGGACGACAGTGTAGATTTCTCTTTACTGTCCCTTTTGAAGTGTATAATAGTTTCCACCTTCTAAGAACTATCTGCTTCACTGGAGTCGGCTGGATTCGAGACTCGATAAACCAAGTCCAACCTTGAAATTGGAAAACCTAAGTACTTACTTGACAGTGGTGGAAATTTGTAAGTTCCACCAATACCGAAAGATGGGTCACTTTACACACCTTTAACCCACATGTGCTCAAGGTTCCACTCCACGACGCTTGTGAATTATGGCCACTTTCAAGCAATTAGTTTTTGAAATGAATCGTTTGAACGTAGTTTATTTAGTTCTCGAATCCAGTTGACACCTGTGAAGCAGCTGGTTCTTAGAAAGTGGAAACTTTATAGACTTCAAAGGGGACAGTAATGAGAAAACTACACTATTGCACTTATTCTCCTTGAAGAAGATTCTGTCATATGAAATAAAGAAAAAGTTTGTCCTCTGAGAGATTAGAAACCACAAAACTCATGGTACACATTACCTTGAGTTTGTCTTTCTATCTACAACACACACTGTGTATGTATGTATATATATATATTATATATATTATATATTATATATATATTATATATATATATATATATATAGTATATATATAGTATATATATGTTATATATATATATATATATTCAAACATATATATATATACATACACACACACACACACACAATATATATATATAGTATATATATATATTATATATATATATATACAGTGTATACAAACACCGCATAAAAGATCGAACACGATAAAAGACAATTAACTTACATGAAGGAGCAACAGGATGCCAAAGCTTTCATCTTCAAGAGAAACAGGAGTCGTGGGGCGACTGATTCCATGAACCTTTAAGGAAATAAGAGAAGAGGAATTCATTAAACAAGAGAAAATATATTCGCAAAAAGGAAATGCTACACGAGGACTGTTCTTGCTGAGGGTAAAGTGTACAACTGTAACTATCTGTAGTTACAGTAATGATAATAATTATTATCACTATATACATATTACACTGCTTCAATAACAGGAAGGAATTAGGAAAGGAATCTAAACCTGCGTACCATATATATAATATATATATATATATTATATATAATATATATATATATATTATATATATATAATTATAATATTAATAATATAAATATCTCTGGTGTGTGTGTGTGTGGGCATGCGTGTGTGTATATTTATGTGTGTTGTATATATATATATATATATATATATATATAATATATATATATATATGCATATAAATATATATACACATATATGTATTATATACTATGTATTCATGTATAAAAAGTATATAAAGTATATCTATGTATAACTGAATCACGAAAATATGGAACGTTATGAACATATAAATAAAGACAAAACCCACGAAGGAGAGAGAATCTTACATAATTGTGTTGGATTCCAGGTATGTTTTTCTTCTTTGTAATTCCCAACTGTCATTATAAGAGCTTTATTGGATAAACGTATCTTTATATTTCTTCAGTCCTCTAAGCAAAGGACAGGAAGTTGAAAGACCTTGTAGAACTTCATCGTTTCTCTTTCTTTCGTGGATTTTGTGTTTTATATAATATATATATATATATATATATATTTATATATATATATATATATATTTATATATGTGTGTGTATATATATATATGTGTATAATATATATATATATATATATATATATATATATATATATATATTTATTTTACATATTATATTATATACACAATACACACATATATATATATATGTATATAGTATATATATATATATATATATATATATATATATATATTTTATATATAATATCTACCGATATATAATATCCGACAACATAAAGATTAGTGATACGAGGAACTGATTATTCGAAGTGAATTGAATTTCGGCTACAATGAGAACAGCGGAATTTCATTCATATTGTAGTAGCTCAAAAGGATGTTAAATTATACATTCTGCTACTGCAGCAAAGTGTACATTACCGTTTGATATGAAAATTATCTCTAATGACGTGTAAATATTAATAAGAAGTCTAAATATTTGTTAAAATAAGTCGACAAATCTCTTTCCCTTCTCCCTCTCTAATGTGTTTGTTTTTCTGAAATAAAAGAGGGCGTATACTACTTTACAATATCTGCAAATTCAGCAAACCATAAGATTGGGGTGAACAGACATTTAAGTACACAGCAAAATGAAAGTACACTTTTTCATCCGAACTATATATATATATATATATATATATATATATATATATATATATATAGTGTGTGTGTGTATGTGTATAATGTGTATGTGTGTGTGTTTGTACGAGGCTCTAAGATTTGACAAAATGCAGTTAACTTCTTCATTATAGATCTGATTGAAAAACCACTTTTTCAAATCTCCAAAATTAAGGCATGATCAAGAACATGCTTCTTGCCCAGTCATGAAACTTTAACAGTTTGGTAAAGTGCAAAGCGTCAAACAAAAGCCTCTTATCTCCTTGGCATTTAATAGAACTATTAGAAAATTGAGTTCGTGGTACGTGGCATTTTGCTTCCGACTTTCTTACTCTCCAACGGAACGAAATACAGAGTTTAGGCCAAATGCCAAGCACTGGGACCTATGAGGTCGTTCAGTGCTGAAAGGGAAATTGAGAGTAGAAAGGCTTGAAAGGTGTAACAGGAGGAAAACCTCACAGTTGCATTTATATTCGAGTGTAAGGAGAGGTTGGATGGCAAGATGGCGGAGAGAGAATACAAATGGAGGTACATCAAAGGAATGAAAGGGATTGCAGCTAGGGGACGGAGGGAAGCTGCAAAGTACCTCAAGTAATCCCTGCAGTACACCTTACGCGGTGCACTGTAGGGATTACTTAAGGTTCTTTGCACTACCCTCTTACGGGGTACTTTACAAGGGGAACTACTAAAAGTTCATATTTTGTTATAGTAAAGAAAAGCAAAAGAACCGTAAAATATACTAAAGGGATATCGGGCCATTTGTCAGAATTATGCATGACCTGCAAACTCGTGCTTTTGAGCCCCTTGCAAAGTGAGAAAAGCCGCTCAACCTTATTTATAGCCTCAACACTCAAGTAAAAATAGACCTTTTACGAAGGTCTCCATGCCAAGAACATTACGAATAATTTCTCATTTATGAGTACTGCGTTTTTATCAAACAAATACCTCAATTTTCTTTCGTCACGGGATAAATTTCATCTTAGCGCTACTTGCTGATGAAAAGTCCATCAAATAATTCGATAAAGAATGAGAGTAAGGGAGAAGGCGGGGGCGTTAGCAAATGTATTTCATTGATAATCTATAGATTTGAAGTCAATAATTCCAGACGTATCCAATGGATACCATCTATCTTCTCTAAACCTGTTATTTTCCAGCAATAATCCACAATCATGATGAATATTTAGGGAAAGGTATTTGTAGAATTTGCTATTTATCCTCGAGTGCCATATTTTTCCTATGCATTTTTTTTTACTTTAGTTTAACCAGAGCACTGAGTTAATATTAACTCTCCTAGGGCTGGCCCGAAGGATTAGACATGCTATTTAAAATCTCTATAAATTATTATCTACAAAATAAATATTTACTATGCACTGAAACCGACTCATCAAGCAATGATTGCACGACCTTCCACGCAATGCTTCATGAAGGCTATTTACTTATGCTAGACTCTCAATCAATGGCGGAGCATGACGAAGCGGATATCTCCGAACGAACCTCAAACCTGTGTACAAAAATAACTGGCGTTACAAACGAAGGAGTATAAAGATTTTGCTGAAACTCTGGTTTAAGTTGCATTTGCATTGCGCTCAAAACACTGGTGAAAGCAACTAGTAAAACACTCGCCGAACTGAGAGACAAATCCCATTTTCATCTTGGAAAACAGTGGTTTCATTCCGATCCTTGTTTCAAAGGACCACTGATCAGATTATGCCGATCCTTCCTCAGTACAGTTTAGTGAGTAAAAATTAAGAAATTCGGATAATGGAGGCAAGTTTCATTACGTAATCGCAAAGGATGAAAAGTTAAATTAAAATATTACAAACTTTTTTCAGAAAACTGAATTGCACTTGGTATCAGCTGTTTCAGTCAAATTTGCAATTTTATTATTGAAACTTAAAAACAGAAAACAAAACAACCTAGGAAAACTCTACAAATAAGGCGAGGGAAGGGGTAAAATTCCCAGGAATAAATATGATACGTCATCTACGTGGAAGCATAACTGGAGGGCTAGGAATAACAGAATTAAACAGAGAGAGAGAGAGAGAGAGAGAGAGAGAGAGAGAGAGAGAGAGAGAGAGATTTAAATATTTCTTTGTTTAACCAGACCACCGAGCTGATTACCAGTTCTCCTACAGCTGGGCCGAAAGAATTTTTTTTTTTTTTTTGTGACTAGGAACCATTAGTTACTTAATAACGGGACCTACAGCTTACTGTGGGATCCGAACCACTTTTATATTGAGAAATGAGTTTCTAATCACCAGAAATAACTTCCTCAGTTTCCGCATTGACAGCAGCGGGGAGCGAACTCGAGCTACCAGACTGATAGGCGAGTACGCAGCCCACTTATCCAATGAGGAACTAGAGAGAGAGAAATAGAGCACTACGTCAGAACACAGGCATATACGAGGGAAAGGAGATAGAGACGGAAAAGGGGGGGGGAGAGTCTCTTTTAATTACATCATAAGAAATGAAGCATCATCAAAAAATAACAAAGTAAATTTGGTTACCTGCTTTACAAATCTGAATAATCGCGATATATGATTCTCTATCGATTTCCATTCTAAGAAAGCCCAAAAAATCCATTGTTAGTAGAGTGACACTGGCTATTGATCAGCTTCACAAGAATACCGTATAATCTGCATATTCAAGAGAACTTCTTTGCACAGGATATTGTAGTCTGGTATGGAAACTGGTTCAGACAAGTGAGTGCAGATGACCTTCATCTATCTTTCCTTTAGCCTGGAATCACACTTCCCTGCCATCACCAGACAAATAAAATGTCTCGAGTTGATAAATGATGCACGATAATATATTTGTCATTACGTGTACGTTCTCTGGGTGATATCACCACGACCTAATTGTGTATTTTTACCCTAAAAAAAATCACGTTCTCTATCAGTGGATAACAACATATTTCTATGGTTGAAATATCTATCACGCGTAACATTTCTATTTCGGTTTAAACAGCACGCATCTGGAATATATTCCGAAATGCCGCCCGACCGACACACCCCGACGAGTAATAGATTTTTAATCAATGGTTTTCTTATTCAACAGCCAGCCAAGAATGACATAACGGAAGCAGTTTAAACCTGGATAGTTTTCTACATAGTTCAGCAGTGGGTCGATCCGTCAACTTCAATTCTTGAGACCGGTTGGTTATAAGTGACATCTGAACATGATTGGTATTCCTACATATTGTACTAATCATTACAACAAAAAACATAACCTGTCACTTGATCTTGACAGGGGTACATAGATTACTGAAAGTCTTCACCTCTCTCTCTCTCTCTCTCTCTCTGGATGTTGTGTTTTGTATACGATAGCACTATAAAAAATGGTTAATAGCTCAACGCTTACTCAATAATTTCCATTGATTCCCGTTTGGGTAACACTTAAAAACATGAACATTTATGTAACATTAAAACAAATTCTGCTTTTTATAAGAACTAATCAAAGCACAGTTCCTTACAATGCTTAATCCGTCTGTGTAGCTACTGTTAACACACTCACTGAAGGGAGATTGAGAATCTTTATTGTTAAATGTATAATAAAAGTAATCTACGCGGCAATATTCGTAATATATATTATATATAATATATATTATATATATTAATATATATATATAATAATATATATATATACGTTCTATTATACATATATACAATACATATATATATCACATGTATATATAGTATGTATGTATGTATATGTAATGTATTATAATATTATAAGTATATATATATTAATATATTATATATGTGTGTGTGTGTGTATATATATATAATATATATATATATATATATATATATATATATATATATACATTCATATATGTAATTAATGTATGTACGTATGCATGTATGTAAGTATATATACATATATAACGTGTATAAATATATATATATATAATATATATATATATATATATATATATGCTTAAAAAATCATAGTAGATGCACGTGTCTTCATTAAATAAGCGAATAGCACAGGAAAATCATAGTCAGAAATCCAAGCGCTTTCGTCTTTACTAAGACATCGTCAAGGAACGAATGAAATACAATTGGAGAAAAAGTTCTCAGGTGCACAACAAGATTAAGAATACCAGATGGTTAATTGTCTAAAAGGTAAAAAGTAAAGAGATAATCCAGGATTATCGGATATCACACGGTCACAAACCTAAACATAGAAACTACAAAGTGTCCGTACAGTCCAAAACATGTAAAAACTGAATATATTAATTTTGTTGCTTATATTTATCTACAACTTTTTTCATTATGAAGGCATCAAGTTTAAATAAACCAAGACTTAAATTTAGAACATTTCCATTATTTGACTTGGTGAAACAAGATTCAATGATATTCCTTTTAACTGTTATTACATGGGATTAAGGCTCTTGCTTGACTCCAGTTAATAGGATGATCTAAATCTCTCATATGTACGAATAATGCATTTGATATTTACCCACTTCTCACAGAATATTGATGCTGTTTGAGATGAGACGTTGTGAAAGAGATTTACCGGTTTGTCCGTAATAGACTTTAACCCCCTTTTCGCAAGGAATTTCATATATGCAGCCTGGAAGATCTTTAGGAGAATTTTTTATTACTAAACTCATGACA
>NC_087202.1:54666179-54683679 GCF_015104395.2 Macrobrachium nipponense | reverse complement strand
ATATGTGAATGGTCTTCTTTTCTTTTTTCTTTTTTTTAACTTCTGGAGAGTAATCATTCATGTGCTAATAACATACTCACAGTTCTTTTGACGATAGCCTCTCTCTCTCTCTCTCTCTCTCTCTCTCTCTCTCTCTCTCTCTCTCTCTCTCTCTCTCTCTCTCTAAGCTGATGCCTATAATGTAGATGCAGAAGCCATAATAACCCCTTCAATAATTGCCCGTTGGTGTATTCTGTCCCTCTCCAGTGCTCTCCCTTAGGAAATCACCAACTTGGGCGACATCAAACGCCAAAGGGTTCAAGGAACATTGAGTGCTAAACGATCTCCGTTACTTAGCATGACAGTAATGGTCTCCGACCCTTTGGGCTCTCCCTTATCCACTTTCCTTCTCTACATCACACCTCCCTTCTCATAGACTCTAATCCTCTGCCTTGGTCCCCATTTTCCGAGTCATCCAACCAACAGCTTCTATAATCTTCTCGTAAACCTCCTCTCTAACGGCACTGGCTCACATAAGTAGTTAGTCGCCGATTGTTTTTCCTTCCGTCTCAGGGCTTTCGCTTTCTATAATGATCTTCATTCGGATCTCACAGTCAATTATGATATCTCCTTTCCTAGGTCTTTTGAAAGTATTCCGGTAGGCCGCCCCACAGCGCAAGCAGTCGAGCCTGGTTTTTAATATAAAATATTAAACATACTTTGGAGACAGTCTTACAAGAATTTCTTTACCGATACCAATCTCTTTCGTTAATGCATATCCATTAGGAATGAAAGCGAAGTAGAGACTTTTGAAAGTTGAAGTGAGCAGCAAATAGCTGGTCTAAAAAGATTCATTCTTTGAATATCGAGTTCCATGCAAAGGAATTCCTCTCCATTTGACGGAGGAAGGTATCGCTCTAATATGCCCAAGACTTCGGAGTAAAACCATTTATTTCATTTTGTTCCATATCAGTTTTATATTTGGTTATTGGATAGTATTTTCAGCTGCCAATTTTATTTTGATAAAGTCAAATTAAACTTTCATTTTCACTCTATTATTTCAAAATGTCACCATCAAGGTAAACATCATTATCGTCACATCATCAATGTCTACAATTTTCTCTCCAAATAAAGTTCATCTGTGTTATATATAAAGGAAAGAGTCGCTTCAGCCTTTCATCACACAGAAGTTCCTTAAATTTTGAGAGAGAATCATTCTCCCCTTCCCAGGAATAAACGGAAGAAAATTGAGTTTCGAGGCAGATTTCGAAAGCGAAGAGAATCTGTTAAGTTTCCGGAGTTTGCTCTGCGTGTTTCACACCTGGCTATTTTCCAGCTTTCTGAGTAACAGTTCATGGAATAAAATTTAAAATTTTATTATTATTGTTGTTGTTATTATTATTATTATTATTATTATTATTATTATTATTATTATTATTATTATTATTATTATTATTATTATTATTATTATTATTATTATTTGAAAGTAGGAGACCCTCTCTCAAACATGTTTTGTTAAAGAGGATGGCAGCATCAGTGGAATTGATTTTATATATGGTCTTTTCAATTCTTCTTATTATTCTCTTATCATCAGGGCTGATATTTGTTAATAGCTAGCCGATGTTCATATTCTTGTTAAGGAAATGTCCAATAAAAAATGAACATCGACTAGCTATTAGCAAATATCAGCCCTGATGAGAAGAAAGTAATAAATAGAATTGAAAAGACCATATATAAAATAAATTCCACTGATGGTGCCATCCTCTTTAAGAAATTTTATTATTATTATTATTATTATTATTATTATTATTACATAGACACTGTAATATATTTTAATTAATTTCGATGATAAGAAAATACTGTCGCAGTAAAATGAACTATACTTATCTTTTCGTGGACAGGAAGATGGAAAGATTCATGGTGAAGTGGACGATTTAAAACAGATTTTTGAGTTACCATGCAATCCATCATTCAGTTTCGTGACCACAGGTTTGTCATGCAAACTGTCGCTTACGTGATATTAATACTGACATTCACGAATCGTATGTCGTAATCTCCTCTAATGGGGCTAAAGAATTCACCTTCCTCTAAAATACTGATGAGATAATGTGCGCTGCCCTTTGATTTTCCAACCTGTCGCATCCACCTTGCAGTAGATTAGCTTTAAGATTTGACAAGGAATGATCGTCTCAAATAAGAAAAAAAAAAATTTAAACGCTCAAGCCATTAAAGCTGCAGTCGACCTTAGATGGAAAAATTGTTCTCGAGAAGTTAGAGGCTGAATGAGAACCTAAGTAGTCCTCTCTCTCTCTCTCTCTCTCTCTCTCTCTCTCTCTCTCTCTCTCTCTCTCTCTCTCTTTCTGCTTGTTTCAGATTCCAAACTTTGCCCTTATCTCCTGTCAATCTGACACGTGTCTAGTGTTCGCTGATGATCAATATTCCGATTCCTGTGACGCGAAGCAGGAATTTTGGATACGTGTCGCTTTGTCATCTCTTTTCTTATCTGTATCTTGGGCATCAAAACCTGTCATGTATAATGTCAGAGTGCAAGAAAATAAGAAGAAAACTGCACAGACTCAAAAATAAATAACTGCTAACATCCGACAGGAAGCCATTTAATACATATAACTTCTACGAATGACAAGTCTCACGCACTTTACTTTAAAATAAACTGCAGTGCTAAAGTGGGAGTTGAGACGGGTTTGGAAAAACTTTAGCGATACGTTTTGGTAATTATCTCCTGACACAGGAAGATGATTCAATCAATATGAAGCGTAGCTATGAAAACTCCTCGTTTACTTTTTTCTTTCTTTCTTTCTCCGCCCCCTCCCCCGGGCCCCCTCCATACAAAGATAGCGAAGATGGAAATCACACCTAGAAAAAAATACCGAAAACTTCACTATCACAAATCCAGAGAGGAGAGAATTCAACGGACTGGCTTTTATTAGATTACACATTTAACTTTACGATGTATGAGGATCAAAACACTAAGAGAATCAAGACAAGAAGATCAAAGTAACACTGAAATCAACGGAATATTCATTCAGCACAAGTTTTATCAGTGACATGGAAACAGCATTAGCTTAAGGAAAATTTGATGAGTCCTATTTTCTTCAAAAGTCAAAATCTAATTCTGTTCTTACTCTTGGGTTCTGATAATCATTTGAATAATTCAACTTTGTATCTTCATTTAGGTAACATTCAAAATTAAATGCAATTCATCTCATCTGAAGAATAATGCAATAATTGTATATTTTCCCTAGCCGAATGTTAAGCACAACAGTATGTAGCAAACAGCGAGGGAAAGACTGAAAAAAAAAAAACGCATTTCACCACTTCCATTTTTTGAAACGGGAATATTTGATAAGGCGTGCTGAAGCTTTTCATGCAAGCAATTTTATTCAGAGGATGTCACTCACTCGGGAGAACAGACACAAAGGTCAACAAATGCAGTAACTGTCAACGAATCCAAGAGCAACAGGCACACCGACCGGACCTTACATCTCTCTCTCTCTCTCTCTCTCTCTCTCTCTCTCTCTCTCTCTCTCTCTCTCTCTTCGGGCGCAGAGATGACCAAGTATAAGATCTCAATAAGACACAATTAGCGAATAGTATTTCCTGACTTTTTTTCTCATCGCGGTCGGCTGATTTTCAAATCTCTACGTAATATCTGGCGCTGCAACAGTCAAGGTGAATAGAAAGAAACTACAGAGTTAATAAAGTAGATAAATCAAAGGGAACAACACTACATCCTGTTGAACAAGAAATATAATCGATGGTATTACATAAAGCAGCTTACATCTAGCTATATAAAAAATTGAGAACACTAATCGAGTCCATTGGCGTAAACTAAGCTATTATAAATATACATATAATATATATATATATATATATATATATATATATATATATATATATATATATGTGTGTGTGTGTGTGTGTGTGTGTGTGTGGTGTGTGCGTGAGAGTGTGTGTATGTGAGAGAGAGAGAGATTAGCTAAAAGCATCTTAATTCTGATTCAGCATCATTAACACAGTGAACGTTCGTAGAAGCCTAGATAGAAAATGACATATCTTCCAGAAATCACGTAGGTCTTGAATAGTTCTGGAGGTTGCGAAGTTTGGAAATCAACCAGGGAATAAGTCAAGAGTACTAATTGAAACTTCTTCATCCCGCTAATGAGGGATTGGGGAAGGTGGATTGGAGAATGGGAAGGAGGGGAGACGAACTTCAGATAAAGAGAACGTATCAAGAACCTGTGGCTTTTAATACATTATATTAAAATATATATTTATATATATATATATATATATATATATATAATTTTGTGTGTGGTATATATATATATTATATATATATATATATATAAGAATAGTATATGTGGATATATATGGGATATAAATTATATATATATAATAATATATATAATATATATTATATATATTATATTATTTAAAACCACAGGCTCTTAAATATTGTTTCTTTAGCATTTCACAAAGCACGGATCTTCACCACCTCAGCTTTGAGTCTTTTAATCTTTAAAAGACAAAAACTCCGCACCCTGAACTTTCAGCCAATAAAAGTGCGAAAGCTTTAACTCTGAAAAGGAAGAACCACAGAGGGTTCGTTATTTCATTGAAAAAGATAGTCCAACATTTGAAAATGACCAAACCATCACTCTTAACGTTTTATCTTTGAAGCGCTATTGTCACCTATATTCCTATTTTATTTCTACAAATGCAGAAACTTTCAGGCTGGAATTCCTTAAATTTCACAAATCTTTTAATGTCACTACCGCTATGGAAAAGATTGCTACTTTTTCAAATTAAAACCGCCATGGATTCAATTCTTTAAAATCTAAAATTACAACTACGAGGATTCAATTCCTAACAGGTCTGCAGTCAAACCTATCGAACATGATGTCATTTTTTACCAATGAAGTCATATTCGTAAATTAAAACCTATAATTAAATTGGTTGTAGTTCACCAAACCTAATTTCAAAATTAGTCTGTACTGAATTCTAAACGACAATGTCTACAACCATTAATGATATAGTTCTTAACCTTTAGACTGAATATCACAAGAGCTTGAACTATAGGACAAACTAGCACCAACTGAACTCATAACCTTTCAGAGAAGCCATTAGGCCTAAACCAAAAGAGGCCATGGTAATTAGAACGGAGATGGGCTAAACTTGTGACTTAAAAAAAATACTGATTTTGAAACCTTTCAAATGATATTCGTTCAGTGCAACATTTCCAAAAGCAATTTGACATAATACAGAGAAACTATGAGTGACTTTGTTTTTATCTATTGCACTTTTTCGTAAAATCATTCGGTTATGATGAGTGTTTTGTTTGGTTATTTCCTTTTGCAAGGACAGAAGTGAGGAATGCAACTAAAAAGTGTTGGCGCAGTTTGTGTTATACTTTCAATCATTACCATGATCTCATATTTAAATTCAAAAGAATCAAGACCAAAGTGCTAAGTAGGTTCAAATTAGGTATTTTGATGAGTCTTGCCGCTGTTGTAAAGAAATTAGAAGAACCGAGGAATTTATATGAAATTCAAATCAAGTGGGCAAATAATTGAGGCCATCGGCGACAAGGTTTGGCCTATAATTTCTTTAAGTGAGTTTGATCACATTCGCACTGATGATGATTATGCACTTGAAGTGATGTAATGCAAGTGCAATAAACTTGTGTAAGCAAATTATATTCCAGTTTGATAAAAATGTTATTTAGTCCTTCAAACTAAACGGATGAGGGTGCCTTTTAACAAGTATAGGCTATTATGAATACCGTTTACACCAAAGACTACGCAACCTTTTTCATATGAAGATGAAAGAAAAGTAGACGTGCAATAGCGGAAGCTAGAATATCTTTACGGCGAGTTATGGGCAAGATTGCTTGGGTTTCAAAATGCGAACAGTCATAAAGAGAACAGAACGGAAATGCTCAAAGAGAATCCCTTCTATTGGTCGACATAGTCATGGTAAATACACAATGTATAAATCAGGTTGAAGAAGAGTAAAACGAAAAAAATTAAAACTTAATCAAATGTGAAGAAGAGTGAGTGAGTGAGACCGTTTACAGAGCTCGTATTTCTTAAATACCACAATATAATAAATCCATCTTGCAGGACCCTTGCCTTTAGACTTACTGACACTAAACACAACTCAGCAGCATGTTTGGTTAACACTTGAAGACTAAATTTCACAAGCACGTATGTTTGTTCTAAAAATACATGTTAAAATATCAGGCCTCAATTCCACTGTCGCAAACATACAAACTGTAAGCTGGCATAATCAGACTTTTATGAAATTAAGTATCATTAGCATTCAACACCATTCCCAAGAGCAGAAAAAAATCCTTGAACGGAAATAAAACGCTCACCATATTCCAAACATAAATCATGTGCCACTTTCCTTCAACCTATTTTTCTTTCTGTCACACAGTGTGCCTATACCTAGACACGGAATCAAGGGCCTATCTTTCAATTCAAACTGTATAAGAAATATTAAAATTCTTTTCTTAAATCTCATTCCCAATTATTTGTAGATACAAAACTCAACCTCCATTTAATTCCGCTGTATTTTCTTGGATACATAAAAATATAATGGACTGAAACTCGACAACTTACTTTTTACATCGTAAAATATATTCTCTTCGTTTGGGATGTACAAAATTTGGCTAACATAGAAATCCAGAAGGTGATATATCCAACATCAAACAGAAAAGAGAAGAGAAATTAAAGTTCGAAAAATCAAATTAAACCCAAGATTTTATTTTTAGATGCCAAAGATAAATCGCTCTGCTCTCCAGATCCAAATCATTTAAAGTAACATGCATTCAAGGTCTATCTTAGTTTCTCAAAAGAAAAAACGGCACTTTGCATGATGAGAAGGCCACCACTGTCATATTCATTAACTGGATATCCGTCAGGGTCACCGTGTAACACAAATGTTACAGTTTTATGTGCACTTTATTGTGTCCAATGAATTTTCATTTACTTTACAAACGTGTTGCAAGGTCTAATTAACCTGTGATAAATCGTGAACGTCATAATGAAATTCATAAAACTTTACATTTATCATAAAAATAAAAAACGCTTCGCAACTTAACGATTACTAAATGTACATCAATCCTAAGCATGCTTTCTTGAAAACACCACAATATATTGCATTGGTCCAAAACCTTTTGCATAGATAACAGCTCTTCCTTCGATTAGAAAGTCTCAATAAGTAACCGACAATTATCTAAATCCAATCACATGGAAGATTGACTACTCAAATACTCAGAGACATACAACACACTGCTGATGCTTCAATAGAACAATTGAAAATATCATGACATATAGCTTGGCATAAAAGATGCAAGTGATCTGTGAAACAAAAGGATTGTGGTTTCGTCATTCAACTCTTACGGAATGCATTAGAAACTTATTTAAAACAATTAAGAATATGCTAGCCTACAATATCAGGGACTAGTTACCCCACGAAAATCTTTATGCTGAATTATGACGTACATAACTGCATAGGGTATATAAATTAACCCATAAATCATTGCACGTGAATTACTGCATAGGGGACGGCAAAATTTATCAATTATCAGAATACACGGATATTTCTGTAAGATATATTCTAATCACGCAGATAACACGCATGAAATTTATAAAATAACAAATATATTTTGGTTATCCGTAACATTCCAAATAGTAGGACAATGGCCCATCGGAAAACCTAGACTGTCTAATAAAGAATATGGATACAAATGCGTTAAAGAAGTATAAAGAATATACGTCATCTTCTTGTTAAGTTGCAAAGTTCCAGGAAGGCGTGACAAAATCTACACACATAATAATACAGATATCTTGCAGAAGACTAAAACGAACCTTAGCAATTCCTCCTTTTGTAAAATCACTAGACGAGGGTCGCTAACCTGGCGTGAATACCTGGTATACTAGCAGCTCAGTGATAATGAAAGAGCGCTCAAGTTTGGAAAAACTAAACAGACTTACTCAGCTTATTGTAAAGCAGCACAAACGATATGAAGAATAATGTGGAACTGTCTTTCTTGACCTTAGAAAGGCCTTACATGGAAGCTTAGGTGTTTTTTTTTTTTTTTTTTTTTTTTTGTATGGTGTTTTTACGTTGCATGGAACCAGCAGTTATTCAGCAACAGGACCAACGGGTTTACGTGACTTCCGAGCCACGTCAAGAGTGAACTTCTATCATCAGAAATAGACATCTCTCACTCCTCAATAGAATGGCCGAGAATCAAACTGAGGCGCTGAAATGGCAGCTTTAGGCTACTACAGTGGTAGTAAACGTGGGGTAAATCTATATTTATTTTATTTATTTTTACGAAATTTGGGCTGTCAAGCCACGCACTGGAGCACTTTCGGCCCATCAGCGTTTAAAACAGGAAAAGAGGGATCTGTGAGTGGTTGCGCTACAAGATCCTGAAAATGTAGATGAAGTACAAGATTCTAAAGGTGGAACTGGGACAAAATCCTAGAGTTGCACTAAGAAGTGATAGTCAGAACGTAAAAGGCTGAGAAGTGGGATAGATGGGGACAGAAGGAACGGAACTAACACATTAAATAGCGAACATAAAGGCACTTAATGTCAGGACTCACAAGTAAGGATACAAGTAAATAACAGTAGTCACATGTGCCGCTTACTGTTAACTGCTTACACTTTTTAAAACTTGCTAATCTGCAATGTGATGGACAGTTTGCTCTCAGGGCTTGACGGAGAAGGAAGTTAAATCAACGAGTTGGCACCCTCACCTTTTGCTAAATGGTTCATTTGAAATATAGGTATGCATCTCGAACGGTTGTGAGAAGAGGTAACGCCTAAGAGATGCCATGAATTTTTTATGGAATAGTTAATTTCCAGTGTCCCAAGGGCAGTGCTGTCATCTTCCCCATTCATCAGCGAATACCTTCGAAAAGTTTTTCATAGTATGCAACTGGTATTTAAAATGTGCTTTACACATTCTCCATTATACTAACAGACAATATTCAATCATCACTATTTCATGTATGATAATATTCTTGAAAACACTCATTCATTCCAATCAATATCTCACAGCAATTGCATGAACAGCCTCTGTTAGAAACCCAGTAAAATTTTATTCCCCTCTGAAATAAGTTCATTACCTTATGAGGGAACCATCACTAAAATAAAGAATTTCCATAAACAAAATTTAAAAAATACATTTCTAGGCCTTTGACTAAAACAATGCAACTACCCAACATTATGCCTGCCGCCAACTGTCAAAGAAGAACATATACCGTAAGCAAACATTACACAGCATAAATGTACAGACACTAAACCCATACAAGGTAAAACCGTATACATACAACTTTTCACGGTACAAAAAGTAACTTTATATTAAACAATAAGAGAACGAGATCATACGACCAGCAATTATTTGACTTTCACAATCCATTTCTCTTCAGAAGAATGAAATATTACTTTTGCACTGTAAATTACTTACGCAATGTTTTATTCACAGACTAGAAGCTTAACCCTTGCTAAGTTATGCAAGCTTCAAATTAATAGTTAGGGGTTGTTGCTATATATTAACAAAGTTACGTTGGTAGCTTTTAGAGGGGGAAATTACGCACGTTTACCCGGTTATAAGGATTCATTCTTTTAGTACTTGAGGGAAAATATTTAAGACTAAAACGCCCGTCTTCATAATTCATCCGTTCAGCCCTTTTTCACTCAAAGAGGGTTTCGTCGTTTAGGCAAACATTACAAGAAAAGAAAGGAAAAATGAAATAAAAAAGCTATAAGAACAAAGAATATAGGCTTAAAAGGAAGAAACATTGTATGCGCAATCCTGTAACAAACATCGTAAATAACAATGACCTGGGAACTAACATAAAATGAAGAGCAAACAAGAGAAAATGAGGAAGTGAGAGGGGGATATAATGAGAATGAGAGATGGGGATATAAATCCAGCTTCTAAAAGTAATCTGTTGTCGATGTACGGGACAATTTAATTAAATTGAGCAAAATCATATGTCCCACGTAATTTATTAGCGGCAGCAAGAGCCAGTGTGCCACAACGATGAAACCAAATCGAAAAGTGCTGTTTCAAATAAAATTCTTTCTAAGGTGATCATTATACGCTTATGACAATCAGAAAGCTCGCTGCTTCTCTCTACTTCTCTCCTGGCTATTTTTAAACGCTTTTAGAGAGATTTTAATGATTTTAGTAAAACGATTCGACAAGGGGGGAGTGTCAGTAAGTTCAGTAGGTATTTGCTGTTTACCGTAACACAAATATCGACTATTCTATATATGACTGTCTTTTGGAGGGGATTAGTATGGCTCAGTCACAGGATTCAAAAGCTTCAGTCATTATTGGTGGCGATTGTAATGGAAACCACAATGAACGGCTAAATTAAAATTCCACAGATCAACATGGCCGGTCTGCTCTTGAGTTCTGTGTATCCTCTTATTTTGTCCATGTAATTTATGAACCTACGCACATTTCTGGTAATAGATCAGACCTCATATTCACAAATATTCCAGCTGTTGTGAAGTCCAGGGTCTGTGAATATATAGAAACTCCTGATCATTGCACCATTGCGATGGACATATCAGGCAATCAGTATAGTCCTAATTCCACTATTGGAAAAATGGTCTGGTTGAAAGCCAAAGCCAACTGGGATGGTATTACTGCAGCTTGTCAGGCACTTGATATTTCAGATGTTATATTAGATCTTGATCCGAAGAAGGAGCTAAATGAAACGCTGATGCCTATTCTAATTAGATATGCCCCTGGAAAGGACAAATGACCAGCCATGGTTTGATCATGCATGTAGACGAGCCTACCAGACTCAATGCACAGAGACAATATCGTTCAAATGAAAATTACACCATTATTGTTGAGACTCCCCGTGCTGCAAATAGCACTTACCATACAGCCAAGAGAAATTACAATAATTCCTTGATGAGGAAACTTAAATGAATTAACCAGCCTTATCTGTGGTGGACCAAATTGGCATCATCTATGTTTGGGTTATGCTCGCCTTCCATTCCACCACTACTATAACAGATGATGGTCGATTGGTTTCTGGCCCTATGGAAAAGGCTGAACTGCTTCATTAAGCTTTTGAAGCGAAGCAATCAGCTGAGGCTGTCCCTCTCCATGATATTTGTCATCCTGAACCTCTTCTTACAAAATTTGCATTTCACTCCACGGATGTTAAGAAATTCTGGATAATCTTGATATCTGGGGTGGTGGAGACCCTGATGATTTCTTCCCTTTCTAGCGTGTTGTTTCCCAAGTTTAGTAGATGCTACAGATGGATCGATTTAGTATCTTTGCGGACGAGCACAAGCTTAGTGATACTGTGCCTGTTCCAAAAGGTCTTTTCCCCCTGTGTTCTCCAAAGTTGCTGTAAAACCTATTGTTAAGCCACTATATAAATATGTTGAATCTAAAGGATTGTTAGCTGATAGTCAATATGCATATAAGAAGCAGCTAGCTACCTGCCATGCTCTTATAAACTTGACATATCATTTGCAAGGGAACCTTGATAAGGGTTTTGAGTGCAGAGTAATCCAGATAGATTTTATTACTGCTTACGATTTAGTAAATCACAAGGAACTTACTTATAAACATCAGACTCTTAGAATGGGTGGTTATGTTTTAGGATTACTTCAAGATTTCCTTACTGGAAGGCAGCAGTGAGTTGCTGTGGACGGGATCTTCCGTGAACCAAGAACTATTGCGTCTCGAGTTCCACAGGGCAGTGTCCTTGGTCCACTGTTAATTTTAGTGTATACAAGTGACATGGCTGTTGGCCTGGAAAACAAGATTGTTCACTATGCCAATGATGACACACTTGTGGGTATAGTAGAGTCCCCACTTTTGAGAAATGAAGCTGCTCTCAGCCTCAACCAGGACGTGGGCCAGATCAGTGAATGGTTAGTCGGTGGGGTATGAGGCTGAACTCCAGTAAAACAACAACACTATTGATTAACAGATCTCGTACAAATTTCTCACCCAATCGTCCCCTTCAGGTGAATGGAATTTTTCTGAACGAGTCTGAAGCTTTACCTATTCTAGGTGTAACCTTTGACTAACATTTAACTTTTAAGAAACATTTAATGAAAGTTTCAGCAAATGCCGCACGAAAATTAGGTATTGCTCATAAGGCCTCATATATTTATAACAGTGATAAAATCAATGCAACCTCTTTTAGGTCATTTGTACTTCCTTTACTGAAATACTGTTCTCCAGTGTGGATGTCTGCTTCTGGCAGAGATTTATCTCCTTTAGATAAGAGTGGTTCGTAATAGAGGTAGTCATGGCTTGGGCCATCGACAGATGGTCTCTTGTTTGTCACTTTTTCATGAGTTCTATTTCAACATAGATCTTTCACATTCATAATTGATCCCTGATCCCTTTGATCTGCCGAGAGCAACCAGATTCGCTGAACAGTAGTACCAATATGTAGTAAATGTGCTTCGCTGTCGAACTATTCAGTTCCAGAGGTCCTTTATTACTAACACCGTTGGACCTTGGAACAGCCTCCCTGAGGATGTCGTGCAATTGGCACTTCACAAGTTCAAGCAAAGGTGCAATGCATTACTAACCTTATATCATTCTCCTTGCATTTTAATACATTTTTATCCATTTGTTAATTTATAGATTCATTTTTTTTAATAAGTGAGATATCATCTTTCTGAATTTCCCTTTACCTAGTCTTACTTTTTCCTGGTGAACATATTCTTTGGAAGCTTGAATTTCAAGGGAAAACTGACAAAACATTTATAATGATGATAAGATTCATCTTTCAATTATGAAGACTTACGCCGACAATAATTATCCCTCCTTAAAGTTCCATTAAAGTTCATAGGTATCTTACACAGAAATCATACACGTGACACAGAAGGATAGCCATCAGGAAGTGTAATACTGCGAAAAAAGGAGAAACTTAGCCATCCTTCAATCGACAGATAAGAACTCATTTGACCCCTACAATCGAAGTGACCAACTTAGCAAATTACCAAACCTTGAATTGCCAAAAGGCTTCAGGAATTGTTTTCCTCCTTACAACTTCCTGGAAGGAGGTAAATTGACAAATCGAAAGATTGTATTTAATGTTGAAAGCCTATAATGACAAAGAGCACCAATTTTGCCGAAGCCATAATATCGAGAGAAAATTTGTTTTCTAGTATAAAGATGCCATCACACATACAGATTTATATTAATGAATGGTATACCAGAAGGAAAGCTAATTAGGTACTGAACAAGGTTTCACATTTCTTCAGGAATAGCAAACAGGAAAAGAACGAACAGCACTGAATGAACTTACCAAAAATTTTGCAAACAGCGTCAGAGACAAAGCTTATCCCAATTTATTTTACAAAAATGCCTCCTTCCCACTTCACTTCCCACAACACATAAACGTACAAACTTTTTCTTGCAGATTAATTGTACTCTCACTGAATATACAAAAACATATGCACATATTACGGTGGAGACTCAGCAGAAACCTTAAGCAGATTTGCATGCAAAATAACCACAGTATTTCCCCGTAAGTAAAAGGACTGCAGAATTCACTAACTCCAGTTAGTTCCCGTAAAATAAACCCAGGGAATTAGTCAACATAAAAACTGAAGATACTATATTCCAAAGATAACACCTTCAACAAGCACAAAATGCTCTGAGAGCATTGTTTGCATAAATGTATTTTAATTGATTTATTAATATATTTTGTTTTATCGTAATATTACCTATGCTTATATGCATAAATGCATAAACATTATGAACAGCCAATTCACGTATGTATGTGCATATATAATATATATATGTTTACATGATAATGATTTGTATATATTCAAGGATTTATTCATAATATATATGTATGTGTATACATATATGTGTGTATATGTATAAACGATTGGCTGCATCCAGTCCTTTATGATACCACCGAGAGGTGGAGAAATGGTCTGACGACTAGAAAAAGATAGAGTATATGGAAAGAATCCCGAGTAATTTGTCCTTATTCTGAGAAGCTTGCCAGAAGAGAAGAAGATAGTATCTCTGAATAATGCCACTTACATTTCTCTGTATGAGTAGCTTTCCACGTGGAATAGTATGTAATGACACGTCTCATATATGTCAAAAAAACACAGCATTTGAAAGTGTCAGGGCACTTTACACGGGTGTAAAGGCACCGCCCAACATTAGTTGCATTTTGGTGCACAGTAGTTGTCTCCTACCTCCTCCACATTTACATCCAAGAAGGGATGTCGACCTTCGATACTGTATTCGATAGTAAGTTTAGGCTACAGTATGTATGCAACCTGCGTGCAATGACGTCCGCATACAATAATATAAACCTTGTGGGTTGTTTTGAATCCAGTCCTGATGACGCTGACGAGAGGTTGGGAAACGGTACGTCGAGTAGAAAAAGAAAAAGTAAATGGAACGAATCTCGAATAATATTTCCCTTACTCCATAAGAAACTTGCCAGAAGAGAAGAAGTATACAATGATTCCAATGATTCAAAGATTTGATAAGAAAGCAGTATCTGCAAAAAAAAATGCCATTGACCAATAGAAATTGCAAAAGAGAGAAGATGAGTCCAAATACTACTATATATATATATATATATATATATATATATATATATATATATATATATATATATATATATTCTATACACACAACCAACACACACACACACACACACACACACACACATATATATATATATATATATATATATATATATATATATATATTATATATATATATATATGTATGTATGTATATGTGTACATACATACATGATATATATATATATGTGTGTGTGTGTGTGTAATATATATATACATATTTATATCTGGAGACGCATTCTGTCCTTTATCCATTTATGAAGCACCGACGTTTCGTATCTGCTTGATACATTTTCCAGGCTGAAATCTCGAGTACGCAATAAAAAACTAAACACATTAAAAGTTTGCTAACACCGTAATCAAAAACATTTGAAAGTTTTTTGTTTTTAAATACACTAACTAAAAAATAAAAAGAGAATAAAAACATAAAACAAATAGACATATATATAAATATATATATATATATATATATATATATAATATATATATATATATATATATATATATATATACGTACACACAACCCAACTCAAGTTTGCGTAACCGAAAATCCTGTGGTCTATTTTCCGTGGTTATGCATTACTCGTTGAAAGAAAAATTGCAACAAGGTTCCCCAGTGCAAAGGGATAAGCAAGAAGAAAAATAAGGAAAACATCAAAAAGATAGTGGATCTCTGAGGAATTCTAGTACTGCCATTCATGTTTGCTGGAAACGACATAAGACGAAGACTTTAAAGTCAAGGAGCAATGAACAAAGAGATTGCTAAGCCTTTGAGAATTAAAGTGTAAGAAAAGTTAAGATGCATAGATTGCCTCATACATGAATCCCACTCTAGCAACGGAATATTTTCAAATATTTCATGAACCTAAGCTCAGGTAGATAAGCCTAAACACTGACAAATCACACGGAATATAAATAAAAACGATGCAGAATTGCAAGAGTTAATTTGGATGTTTATTGGGACATCACCAATATATAATAAGAGTAATTATAATAATAATAATAATACGGAAGCGACAGAAAAATGAATATATAATGGCATACCGAAAATGGGGCACCATACCACGAGGTTTCCTGCAGGCGACAGAACTTTATGGTGGTAAAATCAGTAAAAGGAAATTTGACGGAGGGAGAACAAGCGTTAAAAATAATGATAAATTACGTTTTTAGCCCATGATAACATGATCGCATTTGCAATCATTTATTTCATGTCGCAGATTAAGGGGATCTTAAGTAACCATAGGCGACCTGTTACCGACTATTTAAATATCTCAAACAAAATTGGAACTTAATTTTCTGCTTTAAATTATCACCAGCGGAGGGAAGCTGTACAGCGCATTTGCCTTTCCAATGACTTCAAGTCACGCGTTCCACACAAGTTCGGTCCCTGGGTCATATCATTTACGAAACTGATTTAGGATTCCTAAACAGGTGACACCAAAGGGTAATTCGCTCGACATGGCCTTTTCTCAGATACAGAATCGGGCCCGACATTTGCCCGATAGATATACATAAAATAAAAAAGTTGAAAAAAGGCCCATCGTTGTATAAAATCAAAAATCATATTAGAAGACATCTACCAGATGTTGTCTAAACGGAAAAAAACCTAAATCTACTTAACTAATGGTCAAAATACCAGCTACAAAATCCCATTATAGAAAAGTCTTAATTAAACTGTCAATGTACAACAAAGAAAGGACAAAATCACAGATCACGAACGTTTTTATTATGATTGAGAGAACGAAAAGTCTGACGCCGATGAACATTTATTTCTTATCTGTGTACATGTCAATACGTCGTTGGTCTATGCGGACTCTGAGAGCATGTTTAAAAATAATACCAGTATACAAAATTAAATCAAAGCCAGAACTGAGCATACCAAATTCCCCTCGGAAAGCTTTCAAAAGAGAAGAAAATGGCAAGGAAATACTTATGAGCGAATAGAGAAATGAACTCCTTTACACAAACTACTTCTTTTCGACGCGCGCAGAGATGCAATCTATTTACAGGTGCACTTCGCCTTCCAGTATAACTCAGCTGAAAGTAGCCTCTGCTCCTTGACTGGGGCACTATATCACAGGCTAATTACAGCAGTTACATGGTGTGGGCAAATGAGCAATTACCACATCCTTGCCTTACAATGATCACTTCTGTCCCTCTACCCACAATCCTCGTTAGTTTCTCACAGTTTCTGTTCTTTGAATTATATGATTTTGCCTTTTTTTTTGTTTCAATGGCCTTTATACACGAGTGTAATGAGTTATCAGTCTTGTTGGCTTTGTCATATAGTATTTAAAATATACTTCGCATATTTCGATAAGAACTCCTGTAAATAAAAGGGAAAACGAATTAAATATCTTGGAAGAACAATGTCTGGAGACATACATCGTTAATGATTAGTGTTAGATTATCGTTTAAGATACACTGAATTACACTGATTTACAAGCGTTGCATAGTCTGACGGTATATAAAATTCATAATTGGCTATCTCTATGAGAGCTGGTCAGATGAAGGAAAAAAATATCAAAAGATTACATTAGTTCAAAGTGAAAAATGAATAAAACCTACGTGGCATTTTTCTTGGCAATTTTCATTGGAGTTGCAAATTGGACCAAAGAAAGGCCACTTACCAGCAGCAAAATAGCTAACACACGGGTGAGCCGATTTCTATATAAAACATTAAAACACTAAATCTGTCTGCTCTGTATATTTACGCGAGACGTTATTCAATCGTTTACAACCCGAAATATAACGCAATAAAGCCACTTTGTCTTATATTCTTGCGTTTCCAAATGTAGTTTTGTTTCTCCTCGTGTTTGCTTTTTATATGCAAAATAACAATATAAAGAAGACAAAGGGGATT
>NC_087202.1:54656179-54661179 GCF_015104395.2 Macrobrachium nipponense | reverse complement strand
CCTTAATCTAATTTCTAATCCTGTTTTGGAAACTTTATGTTCAAACCTCCCATTGTAATTTTTTTTTCAAGGCGCCAAAGGCGTCCAAAGAAATGTTATGAAGTAAAAACATTTTTATGAAATCTACCTTTCAGATAATGAAATTTCATTGCAATATATTCCTTTGAAAATGGAGTTTTTAACTCAATATTATAACAAATATATAATTTGAAGGACAATTTTCTATATACTTGGTGAATGAAATTACTATGAACATTATATAATGTTAAATCATGCGAAAGTGAGTGTCCTCATATGAGGACACTGGGATGAAGGTGTAAGATCATGTCGGAACCTGCTTGATCCTGTAGAAAAGGAAAAGTTGCTAAGAAGTGTTGAGAATTCAGTCTCATTCTGTATATTTTGACAACTATTTTACTGGTTATGACTTACTAGTGCGCCTAAGAAACTTAGGACTTCAGGCTACAGGAACCATGAGGGAAAACCGCTTGAAAAATTGTCCACTGAAGTCGGACAAAGACATGAAAAAGGGAAAAAGAAGATCATATGATTACAGATTCGACACGAATGAAGAAATACTCATAGTCAAAGGGTTTGGTAACAAACGTGTGACAGTGGGAACAAATTTTGATTCAGTTGAACCACTTGCTAAAGTCCAACGCTGGGTAAATGATTCTAAGACCAAGGAAGGCGTCCCTCAACCAAATACCATAAATAACTATAACAAAAATATGGGTGGGGTGGACCACCATGATTGGCTAGTTGCAAATTACTTTGCATCAATAAGAGGCAAAAAATAGTACTGGCCTTTATTTACTTGCATGCTAGATATGGCTCTTGTGGATGCATGGATTGTTTATCGGATGGTGAATGAGCAGGAAGACAACGATTTGCTGGAATTTAGGAGATTGGGTCTGTGCCCTCCCCTTACCTGAAATGGCAAGCGCTACATTATCAATAGGACGACCTCGTAAACCTTTGGTATGCCGAGTACAAAAACCTGCCTGATGTGAAATTATGATGGCAAAGGCCATATAATAAAAAAAACGATGGTTGCGAGCGTAGTTGCCAAAACAAGTCAAAGCCTAAAAAACATATTGTGCATTTTTGTACGGGATACCAAAGGTTTACGAGGTCGTCCTATTGATAATGTAGCACCTGCCAGTTTCAGGTAAGGGACACAGACCAATCTCCTAAATTCCACCAAATCAATGTCTTTCTGCTCATTCACCATCCGATAAACAATCCATGCATCCACAAGAGCCATATCTAGCATGCAAGTAAATAAAGGCCAGTACCATGAACTATCTGTGTGAAATGTTTCGCTCCATATCATCAGAAGTCATAAGAACTTACAAATTATAATGTCAAGTAGTTTCCTTAGGTATAAATTCATTCATTCTGCCCACTGTCTTTACGGTTTTCCAAAGGCAAAATCTAAATTTATTTGAAAAGAGATCTTTTGTTTGCTCTAAATAATCTCAATTATTTAGTTCATTGTTTCGCAGTTTTCCAAACAAGATATGTGATTATTTGGAAAGAAAATTTTGGTGGTGTCAGATGATTTCATTCATTGATTTATTATTTTCGAAAGAGAAATCTGATTATCTTTATTTAGAAATTCATATTATTTATGATTAGTCTTTGTAACATGTACCTCTGAATGATTTACCGCTATTTTGGAAAATGTTATATTGACAACATTGTTCAATATCTTTGTTGTAACTATTTCTTATAATCATTCCTAGTTACTACTCATCCTCCCAGTGTCCTTATATGAGGACATCTTATATCACACTTAATAAGCTTAATAAAAATATATAACATGGTTTGGTGTCTCATTTGGCCTCTATTAAAGCCAATTTTTACTAAAATATTTGTGATTTAAAAAAAAAAACTGGGATATAATGGGTTAGAGGAGCTCGAGGTCTCCGTTTTGTTTTCATAACCTGTCAACATGTCTGATAAGGGACTTCTGTTTCGGACGAGTACGTCTTTGTTGAGCATATTACGTACAGGACTGGTTTCATATGTGTATGTCTTTGCTGAATAGCCACGTGAAAATTTCACGATTTTTCTGTAAGGTTAAGGTTACGTCATACAGAGCTTCATGAAGGATTGCACCATCTTTGGAAGCCCAAAACGTTTGTGCAACGAAATTCCATTGCAGGACTTTAATGAATTCCTGGCATAGAAAGGTCTCTCTCTCTCTCTCTCTCTCTCTCTCTCTCTCTCTCTCTCTCTCTCTCTCTCTCTCTCTCTCTCTCCACTTTAGATTTCATATTAACGTAAAGACTTTAGTGTACATAATTGTTGGTCACTCATATAAATTTCAGATTTGATATTTCTTAGAGTTATTTAGTATTATTTAGTGCTTTTTGTGGAATCTGAACAAACATTGTACAAGTGTGTAAATGGCACCTTTTCTTTTGTGAAATATTGTGAATTGGTGAAATTTTTGGAGCTAGCTGCAGCAAAAAGAAAATTGGTACCAAGATTTATTAGTTGCAACTAATAGTTACAGCGATTTGGGTGAAACTATTTACATTTTTTACACATTGCAAATGTTGTGTTTTTGTGTTTGTTTCATTTTAAGTGATTTTTTTTTGCATTTATCCATGTTCTCATTGAAGTGTGTGTTTTATTTTATGTTCTATGTGATTAGTGCTTTTTACAATTTGATATTTTCCATATTTTTCTGTGATGTGTTTTTTCATTTGTTTGCATTCACAATTTTAATTAAACTTAATTGTTTTGCATTACTTAACTGTTGCACATCAATCGAATTTAACACTTGTGAATTAATTTGCATTTACTTAGGATTCTATTCAAGTTTCATTGTTGTTTAGCACTTGTGAATTCAATTTCCAAATTTTAATTATTGCCTAAACTTTTAAATTTTGATTGAATTAATGAATTAAATTTTTTTAATTTTGTGATAAATAATTTTCATTTAATTTTACTTAATTAATTCAAGAATTAATTAAACTTTGCTTTGTTTTCAAGTAACAGTAAATTTACCTAAGATTGTGAATTTCACTTATAAATTTGAGTTTGATAATAAATTTCTGTATTCAAAATTTTTATAAGTGTTTCTTTTTCACCAGTATACGTAAGTGATTATATTTATGTTTAGGTAGAAAACAAAGAGTGGTAATTGAGCTGTTTTCCTTCAATTTACTTGAAGTGAGTTAGAACCAGGGAGTGACTTAGACTTTTGAAATCAGGGAAATACTTAGAATTTTAAAGTTGTTGATGGAGTGATGCCCTTTAATTAATTGATTACATATAGGATTACCTCACACCTGTTTTAATGAACTTGGTCTGATTTTCTGCAATACTGGTAAGTTGTTTAAGGGATCACTGTTGCCTTTAGAGAATTCAGTTGTATTTTACCTGTGATGAAGGTTCAGGTGTCTGACTGTTGTGAGGTAACAATTAATGATTGGTAAGTGCAGTAACCAGATACTTGGCACTTCGTCACAATATATATATATATATATATATATATATATATATATATATATTATCCTTATATATATATATATATATATATATATATCGAGAGAGAGAGAGAGAGAGAGAGAGAGAATTATTTATGGTTGGCCTCAAAAATTCGGTCAGGATGCATAATGTTGAAATATCTCAAGCATAAAAAACAGTAAAAATTTTACAAGATCTGGTATCTATATCCAGATGAGGTTCAGCGGTAATTAATGGGCAAACGGACCTTCTTACAACGATTGCAGTGCGTCTGAACTGCGGACTAATTTCGGGCAATTTCCTTTCTCCATTTTTGCCGTCATCTTGTATTCTTTCTACTTACAGCTCACTGACAGTGGATCTAGGCTCTTTAAACCTCTGAGAAACGTGATTCAGGACAAATAAATGAAAAGTACACAAAAGAAAAAACAGTCAATGCATTCAGAGTCACAGCTTTCAAATCATCCCTCGCTCTGCCAACACCGACGCTCTAGTTAACAAAAGCTCTCAGTGACGGTAAAGTCTCCTAACCGCGCTTGTCACTGTTGAAGGCACCTTACAATACGACCACTTCAGTTCCTTTCTATCCATCCTCCCTTTCCCTTTACGCATCTGGTTCGTTTTTTTTCCTCTATCTGTTGCAGCCATTTGTTTTCTCTTTTTTCCTCCCCCACTGTATCTGACTTCGTCGTACCATTTCAATTTCTCTACAGAATAACTCCACTCCCAATCTCGACCCCTTGGGAATTGACGCCCAAGTGTATAACAGCCCAGGTATTGAGCAACTGGAAATGAAGCCGTAGATGTTTGTTGATAAATCTCTTAATTCGTAGCCAATTTACAAACCTTGATTATTTCTGGTCTATTAACATAAAACAAAAGCAACGTGGTCGTTAACACTGTTCTTTCGTTGATGAAACTGCTGAATTTTATCTAAATTCCAAAAGGTACTTTGGTGTCCGAATATGAGCTGCTGCTACCCCAACGTTTGCCATTTCACCAAAAACATAAAAAGAGTAAATACAATATCTGTTACTGTAAAGTAAGTACCGCTGTGATTAAATTAATACATGTAACTATAGAATTAATTCTTAGCATTCGGTAGATATTTTCATCATAATACTTACAATAAGCAAGTAGCCTTAGAACCAGGAGGGGAGAGGTAGCCGTGAGTTTCTTTTCTGTTCTGAAAGGTAGAAAGTTCGTGTTTTTCTGCTTAAAGGGAAGAAATGTTATTAAACGTTGTCTGGTACATCCTTGAGACATTAACCCTTGAGCTCTCACGCCTCAACTACTGCATAGCGACAAGACGTGTGAAACCATTCGATGGTCACATGACCGAAAGTGCACTCTTATGTGGTGTGATACATGTTACCTTATGATAATGAGAAATACTTGACTCTTTTCAGTGTATATTTTAATCATGTGTTATCTATGTTGATGTCACTTTTGATTTGAAGGGTAATTGATAATGCAATACTTAGTAACCCTATCTTCATGGGTTCCATATAAGCGTG
>NC_087202.1:54641950-54655679 GCF_015104395.2 Macrobrachium nipponense | reverse complement strand
ATATTACGGTGGAGACTCAGCAGAAACCCTTAAGCAGATTTGCATGCAAAATAACCACAGTATATTCCCCGTAAGTAAAAGGACTGCAAGAATTCATAAATCCAGTTAGTTTCCGTAAAATAACCCAGGGAATTAGTCAACATAAAAAACTGAAGATACTATATTCCAAAGATAACACTCCAACAAGTACGAAATGCTCTGAGAGCATTGTTTGATAAATGGTATTTTAATTGATTTGTTAATATATTTTGTTTATCGTAATATTACCTATGCTTATATGCATAAATGTATAAACATTTATGAACAGCCAATTCACGTATGTATGTGCATATATAATATATATATATGTTTACATGATAATGATTTTGTATATATTAAAGTATTTTATTCATAATATATATGTATGTGTATGCATATATGTGTATATGTATAAATGATTGGCTGCATCCCGTCCTTTATGATACCACCGAGAGGTGGAGAAATGGTCTGACGACTAGAAAAAAGATAGAGTATATGGAAAGAATCCGAGTAATTTGTCCTTATTATTTCTGAGAAGCTTGCCAGAAGAGAAGAAGATAGTATCTGCAATAATGCCACTTACATTTCTCTGTATGAGTAGCTTTCCACGTGGAATAGTATGTAATGACACGTCTCATAAATGTGTCAAAAAACACAGCATTTGAAAGTGTCAGGGCACTTTACACGGGTGTAAAGGCACCGCCCCAACATTAGTTGCATTTTGGTGCCACAGTAGTTGTCTCCTACCTCCTCCCCATTTACATCCAAGAAAGGGATGTCGACTTCGATACTGTATTCGATAGTAAAGTTTAGGCTACCAGTATGTATGCAACCTGCGTGCAATGACGTCCGCCATACAATAATATAAACCTTGTGGGTTGTTTTGAATCCAGTCCTGATTTTGCGCTTTTTGACGAAGGGGGGGGGGAGGTTGGGGGGGAAACAAAAAAAACCGGTACGTCGAGTAGAAAAAAGAAAAAGTAAATGGAACAAATCTCGAATAATATTTCCTTACTCCATAAGAAACTGCCAGAAGAGAAGAAGAAAGTATACAATGATTCCCAACGATTCAAAGATTGATAAGAAAGCAGTGTATAAAATATATATCTAAATATATTCCTATAACATTTTGTAAAAAGTTTATTGCTATTTTGGGGTGATTGGAGAAAATTTCTTTTTTATGATCGTTAATTACCTTACATGGAGAAAAATTCCTTGGAATTGGTAATATCTCTGTAGTTTACTTTATAATTTCTTTGATTTGTTTGTTTTTCCTTTAAATTGTTTGTTTTTAATTTAATTCGGTTTGTTCAATAATGTTTGAGGCTTTATTTTTCCTAATATCACCGTAAATAAAATTGTGCTAATTAACTGACCTCAACCTTCGTTGTGCAAACCCAAAGTAAAGAGGGAGTTAAAGATAAACTACTAACTACCTAATTTCGAATATTCCGAGCCAACAACTACGAAGAACCTCGAAAGTCACGGTCGGAAGAAAAAAAGCAGTCCAACACCAACCGTCAAGGAGTGAAGACTCTCCCTCGCCTCACCTTCTTTTGGATATTTTATGGATTATATTCTCGTCGTAGTGCTGGACATTTTTTCAGGACAACACAACGATGGGGACTCATTGGTTCAGTGCTATGAATACTGAGTGTAATACCATGAAAGAATTAAATTATCTCTACACCTCGTCTGATGAATATGGAGGCGACCTCAGTGATGGCTATGGATTATCCATATCCATTTCTCTATTTCATCCTATGAAAGTCACTCCTAAGGGGGTCATTGTATTGATTGGCACAATAGTAGTGGCATTTCTTGGGTGACTTTTATCATCCTCAAGTCAAAAAATAAATAAAGCCTTGAGCACAGTAATTGAAAATCGCTCGTGAAACTAGGTTTGTTTATAGGCTACTCTAATTAAAAATTATCAATTGTCGACCATAAATTGCTTGTTTATTGAAAAATTCGGCCTTTTAACTATATTCTAAGTGATGCCCTTCATCACTATATTAATTTGTTTCACTAGGTCAAAATATGATTGAAAATTGTTGGCTGATTTGCAATTTAGAAAATTAATATTAAAATTGAGACTAGTTTGGAGGTGAATTTAATTGTTGATTCGCCTTTATATATTGTGAAAAATTTTTTATGTAGTCAAAAATTATATATTTCATTTTTTAAAACAATTCTATACAAATTTTAGTTTCCAATTTGAATGGGTGGTTAAAGACTTATCTATCTTTTAGGGCTGGTCAAGGTGGAGTGGAAAGCTTATTGGGACAGGAGTATATTGCCAATGCTTTTAGGTTTTGCTGACCAGAAGCAGTTACTACTCAAGTGAACTAGCATCAACTGACAACCAACCTACTATTTATAAATTTCTCAAAATGAATCTACAGATGTTAGTTTCTGTATTGCAAATAAATATTTTTTATAACACGGTCGGGTGTTTGTCTAAGTTATTTTTTTCGGCTCATGGCGACCGTGACAGGATGAGGATGTTGGTTGTTAAGAATTGCTGCTGGTTCGCTTCCAAGCCTAGTCAGACGAGGGTAATTTAACTTTATATTTCCTTGGGTAAAGTTTGTTTTAAGATACGTATATTTCCATTACCGTTTGACTTTATTTAGCTTTATAATTCTTGCTGAAACTGGTACCAAGATGACTGAGTATTGATTAAATCTCGAAAATATGTTAGAAAGTTCAGTTACTGAAAAATTTACAATAAGAGGGATCAGTTTTCATCATATAGTGATATTGAACGTTTTCTACACTGAAACTGAGGCTTGAAGAGTATTTCACGAAATTTATCTGACTTAGATTCTAAAAATACAAACTTCAAAGTTTTTCTACGGCCGTGATGAAGCTGCTTTGGAAGTTGAGCTTGAGGATGTGAACAGTACAAAACTAAAATTCAAGAGAGCATCTCTATTTTACAAAATTTACCTCAGGTTCGGCATCTTGCCTATAGATAATCAGTCACATCAGGTCCTGTTAAAAGAGTCCTCATGCCTCCTTACCAACCTTCAATAGTACTGAAGGTGAAGATCTGGGAAGTTTTTTGTAGAATTGAACAAACCCTTTCAAAGTTTAGTTCCAGAATATGATAAGTTATTGTTCCTTTTTTAAAAAAACAACAGGTAAAGGGAAGAGCTCTCACATTAATTAAACACTTTGGATGTTCAAAGTCAGAGTTATGCTGATGCAAAAAGCTTGTTATTAGACAGGCTTTAGGCTCAAGAGAAATTCAAATTTTAATACCATAAAGCAAATCTCTTCAATAAAAACTTTCAGATGATGATGATCCTTTGAATATCGGGAAAGTAAGCCAATTTAGTAGCAAGCGTTAAGAGATTAAATATTGATGTGACATGTTTCTCAGTCTTTTTCTTTTTCCTGGAATGGCTTAAATGAGAAATTTAAGCGTCATATGACTGCCATAAACTAACAAAATTAGGCCATTCTCTTGCAGAAATTAGGGATAATTTCTTTGATGCTAGTGAGAGATCTTACAAGGTAAAAAAGGTAAGAAGTAGGAGGAAACAAAAAGTCTGACCACTACTAGCCTTGGCTGCCAAGGTTTCTTTGACTCTAAAGTAGGTAAATGCAGCATTTGCAGTAAATAGGCAAGACCCCAGCCCATTTTTTGAGTAAAATGTCCTAACTTTGTATCCAGCAAAGATAAAAGAAAAAAAAATTGGAGAATTGGGTGCTTGCCAAAGGTCAAATGGGCTATCCAAGTCACATATCAGAATGCAGATTCAGATTTAATTCCAGATGTAAAAAGCTGCAAAGGCTGGCATAATGTCATTTTTGTGTCCCGATGAAAAAGGTGCTACCAGTATAAGAAAAAAGAATCCAAATTCCGAAAAGAAAAAAGAAAGTAAAGCAGTAACAGTACAGATAGAGTTAGAAACTCTGAGAGTGGTAATGGAGGTGTAGCGGTAGTTCAAGCAGTAGTGTGGCTGCTATAACTGAAGTTTTAAATTGTGAGGTTGAGGGATATACAATTTTGCCAAACTTTTAATATTTCAATAAAGGTACCAATCTCAGGGTCTTAAAGACACTGGATGTCAAGCAAATTTACATGAAGAAAATTGGAGGCCAAGATTTAAATTGAAAGTTTTAAATAATGCAGTTTCTTTAACCATAATGGTATTAATTCCTTCTAAGAGTTTATAAGGACTAAAACAAGTTGAAATTGAGTTGCCATTGGTAGCAATAGTTACATTGTATGTGCATTTTGTCTTTTTTTCCCTCAATTGATGTTTCATTGCAGTTTACCTGGCTAAATGAAGTAGTCAGTGGGTTTGTTTTTTTCAAGGGATACAAGCTAGCAGATCGGGGATTGTAAATTCTACAGATAGGATAGACAATATTAAATTTATATTGGGTCACAGTCCTTGCATTGTTTATCCTGAAAAGGATATAGTATTTGGGAAATCAAATGACTCCATTTATTCTGATACATGCTTGGGTATATTACTAAAGGGAGACATAAATAAATTAAAGAGCAATTTAAGATTCTTGAAGCCTTGATTCTTCCATGAAGTCAATATGCAACATATGTTAAAACAAAAGTGTAAATGTACTTCCAACAGGACTAAAGAAAACGTTTCAGTAGAATCTTCAGCTTTAAATGACTTGGAGACTTCTAATACATATGAGTTTGTTTTGATGATGGTCAGATAATAGAATCTGAGTTGAATAGGGCTACAAATGAATGCTTAGAACTCTCTTGTAAATATTATGTTGGGGAAGACAGAGGTCAATATCATGAAGATAATGTAGAACTGAATGACAGGCTTATAGAGTATGCTTTAGAAGAAACCCATAGACTGTTGATGGAAGATTGTGTATGCCACTGTTATGGAACCCAAAAGTTAGTCATCTACTAGGCCGCAACTACAAATTAGCCAAATCAGTGTTGAAAACCTTACATCTAAATTAGAAAAATTACCTGATAAGTTAGCCTTAGTAAATGACACCTTTAAGACTCAGGAGACATTAGGCATCATAGAAGAATTGATAATCTTGAGGATTTTATGGATACTCATCCTGAGCATAGTTTCATGCCTTTTATGGGGGTCTTTAACCAGAGAGGGACACCACTAAATGCCGTGTAGTTTTTCTTTCTAATTTGTATGAAAAAAGTTCTAAACTCCCCAACTGCAGTTAGTCACAACATGGCAATATTTCCTGGACCTTCATTAAACCAAAAGTTAGCCTCTGCTCTCTTTACAGTTAAGATTTGGTAAGTTTTTATTATGGCTTTGATCTTGAAAAAGCATTCAATCAAATTGCTTTGCCAGAAAATGATCAAAATAGACTACTGTTTCTTTGGTATAGAAATATTGAGAAAGCAGATTATTCATTAGTAGGGTATAAATGTTCTAGGTTGAGTTTCGGATTAAGATGTAGTCCCACAATTCTCATGTTGGCCCTCTTTAAATTTTGATATTGGATGAAGCGCTGGACTCCAAAATAAACAGGATGAAGTCTCTTGTATATCAACTAATATATATGGACAATGGGGCATACACTACAGATGAAGAAGCTGATCTTAAAGTGGGCATATTCTGTGCTTCCTGATATATTCAAAAACTTATAGATTTAACTTGCAACAGTTTGCAACAAATTGTTAATCTCTACAAGAGAATATTGATGATGATTTTTGATAAAGTGACCTCTGACCCTATTAAACTGCTAGGTCTTCAGTGGCATCGTTCCACTGATAAAGAAGATTTTTACCAAGGCAATCATTTTAGATATTTCAGCAAACACTAAGAGACTTATTTTGAAGTCTATTGCTAGCCCATTTTGATGTGCACAAATTTTAATGCTCCCCTTCTGAACGAGCAAAGCTAGTTTTTGCACGATTTGCAAGTTCAAAGAAATTTGGGATGGGATGATACCTTGACAGACTCTCAAGTAAGGGAGTGGCGTTGTATTGCCAGGCAGGCAAAACTCTGCTCCACCAGTTAAGTGGACAGAAATGTTGGAAATAGGGAGGATTTATATGATCTTGTAGGATTTGCCGACAGTAGTAAGGTCATGTTTGGTTGCGTCATTTACCTTCTTAACTTGAATACAAATGTTGTTTCTTTCGTAATGTCAAAATCGAAGATTGTCAACAAACAATTGGAGTCAAAATCCATTCCGTCTCTTGAGCTACAAGCATTGTCTTTGGGTACAGAGTGCTTAATTGATATATATCAAGATATTGCTGGAGATCGGTGCATTGATTGAAGCTATAAAGATTAATAAAACTGCGAATGTACTCTGACAGTCCTGGTTACGGTTAGCTGGGTCAAACTCGTATGTACATAAGCTTGATAAAATGCAGAAACGCTCAGTGTTTGTTCTTAATAGACTAGAACACATTGCTAACTTGTGTGAGGCACATCAGGTGGAGTTTTCTTTTGTTTCAGGTGTGCAGAACCCAGCAGACTGTGTAACCAGACCTATTTCTCATAATCAGTTAACTAAGACTAATTTTATCACGGGGACCAGAATTTTTGACTGATGCATCAGATAACACTATTAGTAGAGATATTCTTACAGTACTGGTTCCAGACCCAGATTATTCTGAAAGGGTAGAAAAATTTGCAGGTTATGTTGAAATTCAAGGCACTGATCATTATCAGTTATTCCTCCTGAAATGGTATCTAGTTTTTTGGTAAGCTGGTTAATATTAATGCTTTAGTGTTAAAATTTGTAAATTGTCTGAAAAAAAAACCTCCTTAGTTCGCAAACATCCAGACAGTATTCTCATTTGTTTCTTCACTCTGCTGATTTTAACTATTACAGGGAGGCATATCATAGAGTAATTCTGTTGGACCAGAGAAGTCTGTTTCCTGAGATTTTGAGTAACTTTAATTCTGCTTCAAAGAAATTAAGTGACATCCACTTTGGTTTCTCAGCTAAATGTATACCAAGATAACAAGGGTTGCTGAGAGTAAAAAGTAAGTGTGACAGAATCAAGAAAATTAGGAAATACAGGGAGTATGGTTTTCCACTGCTGATGTCAAAGTGTAGCCCATTAGTTCCTTTGTTAATTAGGCACACACATCTTAGCTTACATCATGCAGGGTGTTATTCTGTTATACAAGAAATTATGAAAACTGTTTGGATTCCCATATATTTTCTTTAGTAAAGAAGAATATATAAGGGCCTGTATTGGATGCAAAGGTTCAGGGAAAGACCTATTAAATTAAATCAAAGTTCTTATCGTGAGGTTAGAATTTGATCCATCAAATGTCCCATTCCGTATATTTACATTGATCATATGGGACCCTTTTATGTTAAAGTGAACAATTCCAAAGAAAAGGTATGGATCCTTGTAATTAGTTGCATGTGGTCAAGAGCGGTAAATCTAAAGCTGTGTGATAGTCTCTCGGTTGAGGATTTGCTAAGAGCCTTGCAGCTCCACATTTATCAATTGGAATGCCTGAGTATATTGTCTCTGATTTGGGAACTCAAATGACTGCTGGATCCAATATTATAGAGACTTTTCTTTCTGATTTTGAACTAAAGATTTTCTGAGAAGGCATAATATGAATGAGATCAAATTTGACCACTATTATAAAGGTAACAGTGAACTTGGGGGATTAGTTGAAATCTGTGTTAAGCTGTCTAAAAGACTGATACAAGGAGCTATTGGTAAAAACATTTTACCATACAAGGATTTTGAGTTTATTTGTATCTAAAACAGTTTCACCTTATTAATCGAAGGCCTATAGCCTTTAAAGACTCATTGAGAGAATATTCTCTGGAGGAATTGCCTGAAGTCATAACTCCGGAGAAGTTGTTATATGGCCGCGATCTTGTAACATTGAATATCATTCCACAGTTGCAAGGTACTACTTTAGATCCGGATTGGTCAGTTGATCCAGTGGATTTGATAAGGAACTCCTATGAAAAACTTGTTAAAGTACAATCTAGCTGATAGACATATATAATAATGAATTTTTAAACCATCTTGTATATCAAGCAACAAGTAAAAAAGGATAGGTATAAACCTGTACCACATAAGCAGTTAAAAGGTAGGAGATCTAGTTCTAGTTAAGGAAAAATATGACCAAAGCCATTGATTACCCCATAGGAATTGTTAAAGAGATCACTAAGAATATTTACGATGAAGTTACTGGGGCTAAAGTAATGCTAGGTAAAAGTCGAAGATTTGTCAAGCGTCATGTGACAAGCCTGATTCCTTTTAATGTCAAGTGATCATTGACAGCATGGCTAAAACTAAGGAAATTCTTTCACGGGAAGACTTTAATCTGTATATATTACTAGTTAAGTTTTTTGTTTTAAATTTATTTTCCATTGATTTTTCAGATGAAAATTCAATCCCTCCCCTCGGAGTGTATAAAATATATATCTAAATATATATTCCTATAACATTTTGTAAAAAGTTTATTGCTATTTTGGGTGATTGAGAAAATTTCTTTATGATCGTTAATTACCTTACATGGAGAAACATTCCTTGGAATTGGTAATTATCTCTGTAGTTTACTTTATAATTTCTTTGAATTTGTTTCCTTTAATTTGTTTGTTTTAATTTAATTCCGGTTTGTTCAATTAATGTTTGAGGCTTTATTTTTCCTAATATCACCGTAAATAAAATTGTGCTAATTAACTGACCTCAACCTTCGTTGTGCAACCAAAGTAAAGGAGTTAAGATAACTACTAACTACCTAATTTTCTGAATATTCCGAGCCAAACAACTCTACGAAGAACCTCGAAGTCACGGTCGGAAGAAAAAAGCAGTCCAACACCAACCGTCAAGGAGTGAAGACTCTCCCTCGCCTCACCTTCCCTTTTGGATATTTTATGATTTATATTCTTCGTTCGTAGTGCTGGACATTTTTTCAGGACAACACAACGATGGGACTCATTGTGTTCAGTGCTATGAATACTGAGTGTAATACCATGAAGAATTAAATTATCTCTACACCTCGTCTGATGAATATGGAGGCGACCTCAGTGATGGCTATGGAATTATCATATCCATTCTCTATTTCATCCTATGAAGTCACTATAAGGTGGGTCATTGTATTGATTGGCACAATAGTAGTGGCATTTCTTGGTGACTTTTATCATCCTCAAGTCAAAAAAACAAAAAATAAATAAAGCCTTGAGCACAGTAATTGAAAATCGCGTCGTGAAACTAGGTTTGTTTATAGGCTACTCTAATTAAAATTATCAATTGTCGACCATAAATTGCTTGTTTATTGAAATTCGGCCTTTTAACATATATTCTAAGTGATGCCTTCATCACATATATTTAATTTGTTCACTAGGTCAAAATATGATTGAAATTGTTGGCTTTGATTTGCAATTTTAGAAATTAATATTAAATTGAGACTAGTTTTGGAGGTGAATTTAATTTGTTGATTCGCCTTTATATATTGTGAAAAAATTTTTAGTGTAGTCAAAAATTATATATTTCATTTAAACAATTCTATACAAAATTCTAGTTTCCAATTTGAATTGGGTGGTTAAAGACTTATCTATCTTTTAGGGCTGGCTCAAGGTGGAGTGGAAAGCTTGGGACAGGAGTATATCTGCCAATGCTTTAGGTTTGCTGACGCCAGAAGCAGTTACTACTCCAAGTGAACTAGCATCAACTGACAACCAACTACATATTATAAATTTCTCAAAATGAATCTACAGATGTTAGTTTCTGTATTGCAAATAAATATTTTTTATAACACGGTCGTTTGTCCTAAGTGATTTTTTCTGCTCAAGCAGTATCTGCAAAAAAAATGCCATTGACCAATAGAAATTGCAAAAGAGAGAAGATGAGTCCAAATACTATATATATATATATATATATATATATATATATATATATATATATACATATACACACAACCAACCACACACACACACACACACACACATATATATATATATATATATATATATATATATATATATATGTATGTATGTATATGTGTACATACATAGTATATATATATATATGTGTGTGTGTGTGTGTGTAATATATATATACATATTTATATCTGGAGACGCATTCTGTCCTTTATCCATTTATGAAGCACCGACGTTTCGTATCTGCTTGATACATTTTCCAGGCTGAAATCTGAGTACGCAATAAAATAAACACATTAAAAGTTTGCTAACACCGTAATCAAAAACATTTAAAGAAAGTTTTTTTAAATACACTAACTAAAAAATAAAAAGAGAATAAAAACATAAAACAAAATATATACATATATATAAATATAAATATATATATATATATATATATATATATATATTATATATATATATATATATATATCGTACACACAACCCAACTCAAGTTTGCGTACCGAAAATCCTGTGGTCTATTTTCCGTGGTTATGCATTACTCGTTGAAAGTAAAAATTGCACAAGGTTCCCCAGTGCAAAGGGATAAGCAAGAAGAAAAATAAGGAAAACATAAAAAAGATAGTGGATCTCTGAGGAATTCTAGTACTGCCATTCATGTTTGCTGGAAACGACATAAGACGAAGACTTTAAAGTCAAGGAGCAATGAACAAAGAGATTGCTAAGCCTTTGAGAATTAAAGTGTAAGAAAAGTTAAGATGCATAGATTGCCTCATACATGAATCCCACTCTAGCAACGGAATATTTTCAAATATTTCATGAACCTAAGCTCAGGTAGATAAGCCTAAACACTGACAAATCACACGGAATATAAATAAAAACGATGCAGAATTGCAAGAGTTAATTTGGATGTTTATTGGGACATCACCAATATATAATAAGAGTAATTATAATAATAATAATAATACGGAAGCGACAGAAAAATGAATATATAATGGCATACCGAAAATGGGCAACCATACCACGAGGTTTCCTGCAGGCGACCAGAACTTTATGGTGGTAAAATCAGTAAAAGGAAATTTGACGGAGGAGAACAAGCGTTAAAAATAATGATAAATTACGTTTTTAGCCCATGATAACATGATCGCATTTGCAATCATTTATTTCATGTCGCAGATTAAGGGGATCTTAAGTAACCATAGGCGACCTGTTACCGACTATTTAAATATCTCAAACAAAATTGGAACTTAATTTTCTGCTTTAAATTATCACCAGCGGAGGGAAGCTGTACAGCGCATTTGCCTTTCCAATGACTTCAAGGTCACGCGTTCCACACAAGTTCGGTCCCTGGGGTCATATCAGTACGAAACTGATTAGGATTCCTAAACAGGTGACACCAAAGGGTAATTCGCTCGACATGACCTTTTCTCAGAATACAGAATCGGGCCCGACATTTGCCCGAATAGATATACCTAAAAATAAAAAAGTTGAAAAAACAGGCCCGTCGTTTGTAAACAAAAATCAAAAATCATATTAGAAGACATCTACCGATGTTTTTCTAAACGGAAAAAAACCTAAATCTACTTAACTAATGGTCAAAATACCAGCTACAAAATCCCATTATAGAAAAGTCTTAATTAACTGTCAATGTACAACAAAGAAAGGACAAAATCACAGATCACGAACGTTTTATATGACTTGAGAGAACGAAAAGTCTGACGCCGATGAACATTTATTTCTTATCTGTGTACATGTCAATACGTCGTTGGTCTATGCGGACTCTGAGAGCATGTTTAAAAATAATACCAGTATACAAAATTAAATCAAAGCCAGAACTGAGCATACCAAATTCCCCTCGGAAAGCTTTCAAAAGAGAAGAAAATAGCAAGGAAATACTTATGAGCGAATAGAGAAATGAACTCCTTTACACAAACTACTTCTTTTCGACGCGCGCAGAGATGCAATCTATTTACAGGTGCACTTCGCCTTCCAGTATAACTCAGCTGAAAGTAGCCTCTGCTCCTTGACTGGGGCACTATATCACAGGCTAATTACAGCAGTTACATGGTGTGGGCAAATGAGCAATTACCACATCCTTGCCTTACAATGATCACTTCTGTCCCTCTACCCACAATCCTCGTTAGTTTCTCACAGTTTCTGTTCTTTGAATTATATGATTTTGCCTTTTTTTTTTTGTTTCAATGGCCTTTATACACAGAGTGTAATGAGTTATCAGTCTTGTTGGCTTTGTCATATAGTATTAAATATACTTCGCCATTATTTCGATAAGAACTCCTGTAAATAAAAGGGAAAACGAATTAAATATCTTGGAAGAACAATGTCTGGAGACATACATCGTTAATGATTAGTGTTAGATTATCGTTTAATACACTGAAATTACACTGATTTACAAAGCGTTGCATAGTCTGACGGTATATAAAATTCATAATTGGCTATCTCTATGAGAGCTGGTCAGATGAAGGAAAAAAATATCAAAAGATTACATTAGTTCAAAGTGAAAAATGAAATAAAGAAAACCTACGTGGCATTTTTCTTGCAACTTTTCATTCTTGGAGTTGCAAATGGAACCCAAAGAAAGGCCACTTACCAGCAGCAAAATAGCTAACACACGGTGAGCCGATTTCTATATAAAACATTAAAACACTAAATCTGTCTGCTCCCTGTATATTGTTTACGCGAGACGTTATTCAATCGTTTACAACCCGAAATATAACGCAATAAAGCCACTTTGTCTTATATTCTTGCGTTTCCAAATGTAGTTTTGTTTCTCCTCGTGTTTGCTTTTTATATGCAAAATAACAATATAAAGAAGACAAAGGGGATTTCTTCCTGGAATATACGACTGTTCCCAAATGAGAGAGAGAGAGAGAATTACTGTTACTTGTATAAAATGCAATTAGGACAGCGTAATTGCAACTGTCATTCAGACATTTAGATCATAACCACCGTCTCGATGTCGTCGTCACCACTACAGTGAAGAGCCCCAAGTCAACCTCAGGTTGTTAACTCCAAAATTTCTGAGAACGTTTCAGAATTTCGTGGAACCAAATCCTTATCAATCTTCCGCATCACGACTCCTGCCAAGACAAGTATATCATGAGAGAATTAAGCTTCTTTTGGAGTAAAAAATTCACCTTTCTTTAGGGTAAAAAAAAAATGAACTTCTACTGACAAACATATAAGGACAATAGATACAGAAAAAAAAAACCAACTGATTTGTACTTATGCACATTTGGCTGTAAAACAAATCTTTCTTAAAAACAACATTATATTGTACAATATTCAAGGGTGGCAAAATCGCATATATTCAATAAATAAAGTTAACAATAAAATGTAAAAATTACGGACCAAAACCCTATTTCTTCTCCCGGTAGAAAAATGAAATTAAAAAGGCAAGGAAGAATGTGCTGCCACGCCTACTTTTCCCTTCCCATTCTAAATCTAAATCTAAATCCTGCCGATACTCCCCTTTCCTGTTTTCAGCCTTCGTCCATTTTCGGCAGCCCTTTGACAATCCCCCTTTCTGTGGAAAGAAAAGACTTAGAAGGAATTCACTTGCGGGTAAAACTGTAATCACGTGAGCGCGAAAAAAAACAAAAAAACTGAAATGTTCATGGAGTGAATTTCCAATAAGTGTAGTTGAAGAAAAGCAAGCATCGAATAGCAAAGGGCTTTAATTTGAAGAAAATCCTGATTTGTAAGGTAAAAAGGGACCTCACGGCGAAAGGAAAACTCTGATTAGTTCAAGGCTAACTGAAGAGGTAAAATTAGAAGTCAATAACGTTTCATTCCCCTTGGAAAGGGATCACATAACACTTGCTGACGTCAGATGAGGAAAAATGAT
>NC_087202.1:54601950-54636950 GCF_015104395.2 Macrobrachium nipponense | reverse complement strand
TATGATGGCAAAGGCCATATAATAAAAAAAACGATGGTTGCAGCGTAGTTGCCAAAACAAGTCAAAGCCTAAAACATATTGTGCATTTTTGTACGGGATACCAAAGGTTTACGAGGTCGTCCTATTGATAATGTAGCACCTGCCAGTTTCAGGTAAGGGACACAGACCAATCTCCTAAATTCCACCAAATCAATGTCTTTCTGCTCATTCACCATCCGATAAACAATCCATGCATCCACAAGAGCCATATCTAGCATGCAAGTAAATAAAGGCCAGTACCATGAACTATCTGTGTGAAATGTTTCGCTCCATATCATCAGAAGTCATAAGAACTTACAAATTATAATGTCAAGTAGTTTCCTTAGGTATAATTTCATTCATTCTGCCCACTGTCTTTACGGTTTTCCAAAGTGGCAAAAATCTAAATTATTTGAGAAAAGAGATCTTTGTTTGCTCTAAATAATCTCAATTATTTAGTTCATTGTTTCGCAGTTTTTCCAAACAAGATATGTGATTATTTGGAAAGAAAATTTTGGTGGTGTCAGATGATTTCATTCATTGATTTATTATTTTCGAAAGAGAAATCTGATTATCTTTATTTAGAAATTCATATTATTTATGATTAGTCTTTGTAACATGTACCTCTGAATGATTTACCGCTATTTTGGAAAATGTTATATTGACAACATTGTTCAATATCTTTGTTGTAACTATTTCTTATAATCATTCCTAGTTACTACTCATCCTCCCAGTGTCCTTATATGAGGACATCTTATATCACACTTAATAAGCTTAATAAAAATATATAACATGGTTTGGTGTCTCATTTGGCCTCTATTAAACGCCAATTTTTACTAAAATATTTTGTGATTTACTTTAAAAAAAAAAACTGGGATATAATGGGTTATGAGGAGCCTCGAGGTCTCCGTTTTGTTTTCATAACCTGTCAACATGTCTGATAAGGGACTTCTGTTTCGGACGAGTACGTCTTTGTTGAGCATATTACGTACAGGACTGGTTTCATATGTGTATGTCTTTGCTGAATAGCCACGTGAAAATTTCACGATTTTTCTGTAAGGTTAAGGTTACGTCATATCAGAAGCTTCATGAAGGATTGCACCATCTTTTGGAAGCCCAAAACGTTTTGTGCAACGAAATTCATTGCAGACTTTGAATTCCTGGCATAGAAAGGTCTCTCTCTCTCTCTCTCTCTCTCTCTCTCTCTCTCTCGTCTCTCCCTAAGTCTCTCTCTCTCTCTCTCTCTCTCTCCACTTTAGATTTCATATTAACGTAAAGACTTTAGTGTACATAATTGTTGGTCACTCATATAAATTTCAGATTTGATATTTCTTAGAGTTATTTAGTATTATTTAGTGCTTTTTGTGGAATCTGAACAAACATTGTACAAGTGTGTAATGGCACCTTTTCTTTTGTGAAATATTGTGAATTGGTGAAATTTTTGGAGCTAGCTGCAGCAAAAAGAAAATTGGTACCAAGATTTATTAGTTGCAACTAATAGTTACAGCGATTTGGGTGAAACTATTTACATTTTTTACACATTGCAAATTTTTGTGTTTTGTGTTTGTTTCATTTGAAGTGATTTTTTTTTTTTGCATTTATCCATGTTCTCATTGAAGTGTGTGTTTTATTTTATGTTCTATGTGATTAGTGCTTTTTACAATTTTGATATTTTCCATATTTTTCTGTGATGTGTTTTCATTTGCATTCACAATTTAATTAACTTAATTGTTTTCATTACTTAACTGTTGCACATTCAATCGAATTTAACACTTGTGAATTAATTTGCATTTACTTAGGATTCTATTCAAGTTTCATTGTTGTTTAGCACTTGTGAATTAATTTCCAAATTTTAATTATTGCCTAACACTTTTAAATTTTGATTGAATTAATGAATTAAATTTTTTTAATTTTGTGATAAATTAATTTTCATTTAATTTTACTTAATTAATTCAAGAATTAATTAAACTTTGCTTTGTTTTCAAGTAACAGTAAATTTACCTAAGATTGTGAATTTCACTTATAAATTTTGAGTTTGATAATAAATTTCTGTATTCAAAATTTTTATAAGTGTTTTCTTTTTCACCAGTATACGTAAGTGATTATATTTATGTTTAGGTAGAAACAAAGAGTGGTAATTGAGCTGTTTTCCTTCAATTTACTTGAAGTGAGTTAGAACCAGGGAAGTACTTAGACTTTTGAAATCAGGGAAATACTTAGAATTTTAAAGTTGTTGATGGAGTGATGCCCTTTAATTAATTTGATTACATATAGGATTACCTCACACCTGTTTTAATGAACTTGGTCTGATTTTCTGCAATACTGGTAAGTTGTTTAAGGGATCACTGTTGCCTTTAGAGAATTCAGTTGTATTTTACCTGTGATGAAGGTTCAGGTGTCTGACTGTTGTGAGGTAACAATTAATGATTGGTAAGTGCAGTAACCAGATACTTGGCACTTCGTCACAATATATATATATATATATATATATATATATATATATATATATATATATATATATATATATATATATATATATATATCGAGAGAGAGAGAGAGAGAGAGAGAATTATTTATGGTTGGCCTCAAAAATTCGGTCAGGATGCATAATGTTGAAATATCTCAAGCATAAAACAGTAAAAATTTTACAAGATCTGGTATCTATATCCAGATGAGGGTCAGCGGTAATTAATGGGCAAACGGACCTTCTTACAACGATTGCAGTGCGTCTGAACTGCGGACTAATTTTCGGGGCAATTTCCTTTCTCCATTTTTGCCGTCATCTTGTATTCTTTTCTACTTACAGCTCACTGACAGTGGATCTCAGGCTCTTTAAACCTGAGAACGTGATTCAGGACAAATAAATGAAAAGTACACAAAAGAAAAAACAGTCAATGCATTCAAGAGTTCACAGCTTTCAAAATCATCCCTCGCTCTGCCAACACCGACGCTCTAGTTAACAAAAGCTCTTCAGTGACGGTAAAAGTCTCCTAACCGCGCTTTCACTGTTGAAGGCACCTTACAATACGACCACTTCAGTTCCTTTCTATCCATCCTCCCTTTCCCTTTTACGCATCTGGTTCGTTTTTTTTCCTCTATCTGTTGCCAGCCATTTGTTTTCTCTTTTTCCTCCCCCACTGTATCTGACTTCGTCGTACCATTTCAATTTCTCTACAGAATAACTCCACTCCCAATCTCGACCCCTTGGGAATTGACCCCAAGTGTATAACAGCCCAGGTATTGAGCAACTGGAAATGAAGCCGTAGACTTTGTTGATAAATCTCTCTTAATTCGTAGCCAATTTCCAAACCTTGATTATTTCTGGTCTACTAACATAAAACAAAAGCAACGTGGTCGTTAACACTGTTCTTTCGTTGATGAAACTGCTGAATTTTATCTAAATTCCAAAAGGTACTTTGGTGTCCGAATATGAGCTGCTGCTACCCCAACGTTTGCCATTTCACCAAAAACATAAAAAGAGTAAATACAATATCTGTTACTGTAAAGTAAGTACCGCTGTGATTAAATTAATACATGTAACTATAGAATTAATTCTTAGCATTCGGTAGATATTTTCATCATAATACTTACAATAAGCAAGTAGCCTTAGAACCAGGAGGGGAGAGGTAGCCGTGAGTTTCTTTTCTGTTCTGAAAGGTAGAAAGTTCGTGTTTTTCTGCTTAAAGGAAGAAATGTTATTAACGTTGTCTGGTACATCCTTGAGACATTAACCCTTGAGCTCTCACGCCTCAACTACTGCATAGCGACAAGACGTGTGAAACCATTCGATGGTCACATGACCGAAAGTGCACTCTTATGTGGTGTTGATACATGTTACCTTATGATAATGAGAAATACTTGACTCTTTTCAGTGTATATTTTAATCATGTGTTATCTATGTTGATGTCACTTTTGATTTGAAGGGTAATTGATAATGCAATACTTAGTAACCCTATCTTCATGGGTTCCATATAAGCGTGCCAGTTGTGAATGTGATAAAGATAAAGAGAGAAATAGAGACAGATCCAAGGAGACTCTGCCTTATCAGATCCCCATGTTGTTATTATAGATGTTATTTTGGTGGCTTTGAGGAATACCCATTTTGTAGTTTTCTTGGTTTTATTATAAAAATAACAACACGGGAATCTGATCAAGCAGTGTGTCCCCTTGGATCTCTCTCTCTCTCTCTCTCTCTCTCTGTATCACACTCACAGTGACAACTGCCACGCTTATATGGAACCCATGAGGATTGGGTTACCAAGTATTGCATTATCAATTAGAATAGCAAAACCCTTCGAACCAAAAGTCACGCTAACACAGATACCACATGATCAAAATATACACCGACAATAGCTAAATATTTCTCATTATCATAAGTTAACATGTATCAACACTACTTCACATACGAGTCGAGTTAATAGAGCACAGGGTTAGACGCTTCTGACCAAAATAGAACAATCTCGCGCATGACGTCACGTGGCTGATCTGACTGAGGTTCAGGTAAAAAAGAAGTCATAAGTAAGTATTTGACCCCACCAGAGTGAAGAACGAGGAAATTACCTTCCAGTACCTGGAGATTAACAGGGACCTATCTCGCACAAGGTCGTGAAAAAGATAGGTAATAGGTGTGGGCAAACAATTCCCATAGTGACCCTTAATTTATTTGTTTTCTTGGTTTTCTTTTATGGCCACCTGCCTATGACGTCACAAATATGCGCAGTAACGACGGGACGGTCTAACCCTCTACTCTATTAATCCTAGTCGCGATTACAAAGTTGAGGGGTGAGAGCTCAAGGGTGAACGTCTCAAGGACTGTACACTTTGCAAAAATAATGCAGTGTTCAGAACGACGTTAAAATTGCTTCCATTAAGCAAAAAAACACCAACGTTCACATTTCAGAACAGAAAACCAGCTCCCAAGTACCTCTCCACTCCTGGTTTTAAGGCTACGCGCTTTTAAATGTTATGATGAAAATATCTACTGAATATTAAAAAATCAATGTCATAATTACATATTACAAAAGGCTCCTATAGTACAGTTACATGCTCATTCATTCTTAAAAGCTTGCCAATGCGTGAAAAGATCAAATTATAAAACTTTATGCTACAAAAGGCTTTCGTAATCATCCCGTTACTAACCATAAGATTAAGCGTGAAAAATAGGAATTAGCAATAGGGAATATGTACGGAGGATAAAATTGTGCATCGTAAAAACCGATAGCGAGGAGGGGTACCGGTATACATGCGTTGCAAAAAAAAATTAAAAATAAAAATCCCCAAAACAGATTCAGATTTATGGAATTTTTTATTGCAACCCAACTGCAAGGTTTGTATAAATGGAAAAAGAAAATGGTACTTCATGAAAACATGTACTGTGCGTTTTGAATAAAACTAAAAATATTTACGTTACCAAACGGAAAATACGTTACTCGCATGCATGAGTTATTGCAGGATACGAAAACTTTTGGATCCTTTCGTCTGGGAAAGGGGAGAGAGAGAGAGAGAGAGAGAGAGAGAGAGAGAGAGAGAGAGAGAGAGACAGAGAAGAGGAAGAGAACCGACGGGATTCGTGATGATGGGAGAAGATGAAATGGCAACGAGAGAGAGAGAGAGAGAGAGAGAGAGAGAGTCGAGATTATGACTAAAGACACGGACAGGGAGACAGACGAATACAGACATTCGCGTGCGTGCACATGATGTGAAAGGGTATAATCAAGGTCCTTTAAATATATCTAAAAGATCTTGGGTATAATAAGACCTCGTAAACAATCAAACAAGTACTATAGGAACAAAACGAAGGGGGGAGGGGAGACGTGGATGGGGCGGTGTAATACCTGAGGTGCTATATTTCAATTCTTTATCCCATTCCCTTTTTTAAGAAAAAGTGAAACCTTCCTTTTATCAGCTAACAAATGAGACTTTCTTTCTTCCCTAAACAAAGGAAGATGTGGTCATCACATTTCCCATTCAGAGGGAACAAAAGGTTTAAGGTAATTTTTCAGACTGATTAAGATTTTACGGGAAGACCCTCAATACCTCACTTATTAAAGACCCCCTTCTTCCTGTCACTTTTTCTTTGAGCGTGCGCGACAGTATGTGCGTACACACACACACACACACACACACCGCAACACAAGTCGTCACTTTTTACATTCTTTCTCTGCTGGATCAAGAATGAAAAAGAAAGTTTCCATTGTCTTGAAGTGATTCATATACCTATGCAAATGACATATCAGCAGGACATTAATTAACCAACCTTACCTTTATTGCGCCATACACCTCCAATCTTCAAGAGAAAAAACTCTCTCTCTCTCTCTCTCTCTCTCTCTCTCTCTCTCTCTCTCTCTCTCTCTCTCTCATTCGTGATTTTGACTAGACAATTTTTTTAGGTATTTCTTCATAAATTTTGATCTTTAGTCCTTGTATCCCCCTAGGAATACTTGATTTGAAAACTGTTCCCCTAACTAAACATTTAATGATTACACCAGAGATTATCACCAGAGAGAAAAAGAGCTAATAAATGCCCTTATCGCAGTTAAGGTGGTAACGGCCCTTAGACCTCGAAGAAAGGCTCACGTCTAAATTTGAAGTTGATGTGAACGATAGACCTCAAGCTCAAAAGCTCAAAGAGTGGTGTAAGGAACTTCTTTCGAAGGAGAAAAGACTAAACATAATTTAAACGTAAGAACTTTTAGGGACTGCATTACTACATCTATCTCATGTGATCAGATATATAGCTGGAATAAGTGATTTAAGCAATATGCCAAGCACTACGACCCACAAGATCATTCAGCACTATGATGGGAATGAATGAAAATGGAAATTATATAAATATAATGAGTTTATAATAGACATTCTTAAGGTCAATGTTATAAAGGTAAAATTGAAGAGTTTTTATTTCTAATGGAATTAAAACTGCCATAAATAAGATAACAGATCAATATCCTTATGAAGTAACACATCACGAAGTAACAAGTCGCCAAATATCATTTTGCAACGTGAAAAAACACAGTAGATAAAATAAAAATAAAAATTATTCGTGGCTCTTCAAAATGCTCACTCCATTAAAATATGTCTACTTTCTCTTCAGTCATCGTCGACACACTGTCATTGTCAGATTCCTTCGCTAATCAACTTTCATTTGCTTCATTCTGCTTATCAGCAGATTATTCATATACGTCTTCCATTGCTCCAAGTCTTTGGTCATGTTTTACACGTAACTTTCCTTGAGCGTGAAATACATCTTCTACAAATGTCTTACTTGTTGTCTGAGGGTTACCTGAATTTGTTCTTAGATACCAAAAATACAATTTGCATGCATAATCACAGCCAAGGTGAACCTCTGACTTCCGTTACCTTAATATTAGATCAGTATAAAAGTAAATAGTTAATGAAAACATACAAGTAGAAAAAAATACTATACAAAATCACTTATTTATGAAACGCTCGGAAGCACACAATGGTACTGACAGTAAACAGATATTTGTACAATTCACCTGCCTTTAGATCTCGCTTAATGGTAATTTAGTCATACAATTTAAAGTGAAACGTTTAGGGAAAGAAGGCATTCGAGGCGAATTATTGTAGCAAATTATGATCCTCAACGATACCTGCCAATATCTTTGCGAGACCATTCCAAATGCAGAAAATCTGAAGAAGACATCATAAATGGTTTTTTCCTACGCAGGTTACCCTAACAAAATTCTCCCTTAACGAGAAGTGCTTGTGAGACATAGATATCCCTATCACATCTACTTTTAGTGTGAGGGTCAGGGTCAAGGTCGAAAGAACACTAACCTTGCAGTCATCCAAAAGTGTCATTACTGGAGTAGAAATGTCAAATATGAAGTTTATATCTCTAACAGTTCAAAAATTATGAACAGCATTCATATCTCCATAAAATGGTGCACCTTCTACCGAGTTTGACTGAAATCCCTTCAGTTGTGAATGAAGAATTGCAATGAAACGGTAAGCATGACAGACACACTCACGGACAAACAGAGAGACTGACGAAACACTATAGCTCCCAGATCTCCCTTTGTAGGAAGGGGACTATTATCATAAAATAAAGCATGTGAGAAGTTCCTTGGACCTACGACACCAAACGAGTTGTGTTGAATTCGCGCCACGTTAAAACGTCTCTTAAAAATGATAAAGAGAGGCCATAAAAGCCATTAAAATATCGGAAGCTATAAATAATTCATATAGAAACAACACACCCGTATTTCTGAATTTAAATGGGTTTCCCAATTAAAATCAAATGGTTTCAACATCATGTCAATAGCGAATATAAAACGCTTGGTTCAAAACAACAACCAAACGATAATTGGAGAGGGGAGTTACAAAAGCACAGCTTTGTTCCTAATGATTTTAACTGGTACTAAACTTCATAGCAATGTATATCGTTAAAATCTAGTTTTGTTGCTGATTGACAAGAATTTTACTTTTTTGGCCGAACACTGTTAAAAACCGTTTCTATACAATTACAGGTAAATCTGAAAATCAGTGCAAACGTGTAGCTAAACACAAAAGCCGTAACGAATTTCAAGAGAAAAAAAAAACTTTCGTCAGATATTGCCAAAATTGAATGAAATCCGCAAAATCAAAATACACGGCGTCCAATAGCCCCTGCATCTGGATTTGAGAAATGAAAGCACCTTGATGGAGCTTGCTTAATTGGACGGGAAATAATCATGAGCTTTTATCCGAGCTAACTGTGGCGAAACCCGCTCGCACATTTAAAGAGGCGAAATCGGCAGACTCGTCGGCTTTCATATAAAGACGAAGAAGACGAAAACAAAACAAAAGTAAAGGCGTCTCAAAGGCACAGGGATAAGAAACAAGATCTCTTGACAGTATACATTAGGATAAGAGCATTTCTGGGTGACAATCATTCGAAGCTGTCCTCTTCGTAGATTACTTCGCGCAGTTACTTTTGTTGTAATCTGTACCACTGAAATCACCATCAACATCATTATAGTTGCCTTTCTTAAAGTCACTGTTATTAATATCATAAGATGAAAAGATGAATTCCAATTAATGCAATCATCACGCATCCTCACACAACAAGGAAAAAACGCTAAAAACAATAATGGACTGAATAAGGTTGTTGAAAGTATCGCTTTTAAGAAGACTGAGCAGGATGCAAGGCATTATCCTACAGGGCCAAAGCCATCCTTTCCTCCGTAAGTATGTGTGCAGAAATCAAGGTTCCCAATAACTCAACTTTCCAGTTGTCTTTCATCTTATATTTTACAGACATCGAATATTCGTCGTTGTTTTGTCTGGTCACCAATATGAGCTATATGCTGATTTTATGTTTGCTAAAAAACCCATGTCAGTTTTATCAGATAAGCACCAATATGAATTCTGTGCTACGGTTCAGATCTGGAAAGTGCTGGAGGCTACATCATTCTTTTTTTTTACTTAGTAAACAAGCACCTGGAGTAGGGTCAAAGTCAAAAGGCAAGTCTCACAGTTTTCTGCTATGTAATGGAAAGCATTGAAAATTACACCTTCCGATATTTTTACGGACAGACGAAGATAAACACTTTAAAACGTATATTCATTTCTTATTGTCAGAGGAAAAGAAAACTTGAACCTTACGCTCATTTGACTGGATGATAATTTGGTTCAGCTCCCAAAGACTGCACGAATAATGGATGGAAATTACGCCAGTTCACGTTAACGAATAATGAAAAATTCATGTGACCTTCCCTCAGAACTGGACAAAAGCAATTAGTACAAAGAAAAAGTAAATTACTCAGAGCATTCCAGAAATGCAGAGAGAGAGAGAGAGAGAGAGAGAGAGAGAGAGAGAGAGAGAGAGAGAGAGAGAGGAAAAGACGCTTCAATAGTTCTTGAAATTAAGTCAAACAGCCCTGAGGGAAAACTTGAGCAGTATTGCATTAAGCTTCAGTATTCAGTCAATTACTTCTTCCAGCACTTGACAACGACGTACCTCATCTCGACGAATTTTTCGGTCGGGTGCATCGGGAAATTCAGAGCTGGAGAATCATCGCTTATCTGCACATATGTTGCGTCTAATCAATACAACCTTTCTCGTTCCTCTTGTAAATCCGAGTGCAGGCAGGTGGAAAATGGAAAAGGTGTTTTGAAAAATGAGGCTTGGAAACAACAAGCGTTGTTTACAAGGGCCCCTAAAAGCAATAAAGATTCACTTGCAAAACACAATGTTAAAAATGTTTTGCTTTATTTTTTTATGTGAAACGAACCCTATATGCTAGGAATGTTTCTTTTCGTCATTGTGTACCCATCAATTTCCGTATTAGGATTAGCACCGGGCTCAAAGAAAATCTTTTGAAAATATGGACTCTATTGCCGTTTCGCACTTCTTGTATACATACAACACATGCAATTCATTTGTCAGTATTCACACGTATAAGCAATCAATGGGCAACCAAATAGAATGTGCGATCAACCGCGTATGGGTAATTGTTTGTGTGCGTGAGAGCGAGAGAGATTTTATTGATTAACGGAAACAGAGAGAGAGAGAGAGAGAGAGAGAGAGAGAGAGAGAGAGAGAGAGAGAGCCATTTTATCTGACTCTACACAAATGCATTAATTTTAGTCCAACCGAGCACGCAAATACAGACGAGAATTTTTAAAGAATAATCGAAACTGGATTACGGGTGCAAAATCTGAAAAAAAATAAAAACTTGGCGAAAAACTGTCAACGAAACACGTAAACCCAAATAAACACGAGCTAGAATGTCTGCTTCCATTTTCGATATAAGTGGTGACTAAACGAAATCTTCCACCCCCATGTTTTTTTTAATTCTTTTAAGAGAGAGAGAGAGAGAGAGAGAGAGAGAGAGAGAGAGAGAGAGAGAGAGAGAGAGAGAGAGAGGCTCTTGCATTGGCGGCCAATATGCCTGTTGCATTTGGGAACTGATTCAGTTGTCGCCCGCTGCAAATGGTTCTCCCCAAGTGGCGAGAGGAGCACTTGAAGGGTGGAAAAAGTTGTCCGCTTCAAAGGGATTTAGGAATCACTTTTGGTTGCTGTAGCTCTATGGAATATTTCTTTATATTCTGCACTGGAAAAAAAAAGGGTCAGACACAACAGACTAACTTTTATATACTTTTTCTTTTAACTGGGAATTGCGAAAAATAACTCCCCGAAAACCTAGTACGTACTGTTCGGAAAGGCAAAAAGAAAACTATCAAGCCTAAATGGAATATAAATCTGCCAGAAACGTTTTTCTTTGAAGAAAAAAATGTGTCATGTCGAAGTTTCCTTGTTGGGACCATAAAAGGCAATCCTAACTAAATCATATACAAGCACAAGATCTCTCTCTCTCTCTCTCTCTCTCTCTCTCTCTCTCTCTCTCTCTCTCTCTCTCTCTCTCTCTCTCTCCTAAACGTAGAAGGGTGCATGAAGAAATACTCAAATGTTCCTGGAGCAGCACTGAATTACAGAGCTTGTTGTGATGTCCCTAATGTAGCAAATTATAAACCACTTTCGTTCTATTTTTTGGAAATTCATTCGTCTCAGCATTAATCGGATTACCGATATTCTTTCCATCCTCGAAAGAAGAAAAATTATTATCTGGCTCTTTCAATGGTGCAAAAACGAAGGTTATCATTTTTATTGATATGGACGTAAATGATTAACGCAGTAATAAAGGAATAATTCAGTTTCCCAAGGGATAATAACGTAATTAAAGAATTTTACTACAAAGGTGATGCGAATTATCTTCTGTTTAATTTCCTGAAACGAAAACTATTGTGCCGACTTTGTTTGTCCGTCCGCACTTTTTTCTGTCCGTACTTTTTCTTTCCGCCATCAAATCTTAAAAACTACTGAGGCTAGAGGGCTGCAAATTGCTATGTTGACCATCTACCTTCTAATCATCAAACATACCAAATTGCAGCCCTCTAGCCTCATTAGTTTTTATCTTATTTCAGGTTAAAGTTAGGTATAATCGTGCGTCTGGCAATGACAGGCCAGGCCACCACCGGGCCTTGGTTAAAGTTTCATGGGCCTATACGATATACAGAAACGCGATTGTCCCGAAGAAACTGCAGGAGAATTTTTTACTTGTTTATATTACTTTCTAAAGACGACTTCCTTTGTCATGTTATGACATCACATAGGCAAATTGGGTTCTCTTTTTCCATCTCCTGTCTGATTACTCACAGACACTTTCCTTTCGTTGAAATAAGTTCGCATCATCTTGCATTGTGCGTTGTAGGTCTGGAGGGTACTCCAGACAAGAGTCAAGGACTCTTCGCTGGATTTTTTGTTCTCAGGAAAAGTTTCCTTCCTGTCACTATAATGAGCTTCTCGATTTCCTGGGAATTTTTCAATAATTCAACAACGCCAGCCAATCAACATTTCATGCAAGGATGCGTTAAGTAACACGGTAGTGGCTAAAGTTGCTTACCAGAAACAGTCTGCTCCTCGTGTACTTTTCTGAGCAGTATATTTCTGATTCAAGGGACATTACCATGTCCATCGAAATATCACCTGAAAAAGCATAAAAAAATATACGAGAGTCCATCCCCCTCAGGATATGGTTTACACAAGAGATCGATAGGGTATCTTTTCGTTGCTTCGATCAAATCTACGAAAATTCCTTTCACGCAGACATCTCCTCATTTTATTTATACATATAGATTTTTTGGCATTATGCCAAGCACTGGGGCAACTAAGGCCATTCAGCGCTGAAACGGAAATTGACAGTAAAAGGTTTGAATGGTGTTACAGGAGGAAAACCTAGTAGTTTGCACTGTGAAACAATTCTTAGGAGAGAGTGGACAGTAAGATGGAAGAAAGAGATTATGAACGGAGGTACAGTAAAAGGAATGAAAGTAGTTGCAGCAAGGGGCCGAAGGGATGCTGCAAAGAACCTTAAGTATGCCTACGTTGCAACGAATGAGGTGCATTGACGGCGCTTCCCCCCCTACGGGAGATATTTCCTCACGCACTTACTCCTCAGATATCTCGGGTTTCATTGCGTCCCACTGCCGCCCACACCAAACATCTGAAAACCTTTCAAAAGGTTGTGGCGAACGTTGGTTCTTTGTTATGAGGTATGGGTATTAAGGCCAAGTTACATTCCCTTCATTTACACATAAAGCGTTACATTTCAGTTCAAAGAGGAATTTCGGAATATAAATCCCGACCGGATTACTGCCTCTCTAATGGGGTCTGGCATTCACTCGTCGCTCCATTCCATTAATGACCAGGCAGAAAGATATAAGTTTCACTGATCAAGAAAAAATTAGCCAAAAGGGAAAGGCAGAAAGGTAAGAGGCAACAATAATCAAGCGGCTTTCGCGTCGTGCATCATGACTCTCCTGCACACATTGCACACACATTCATTCTTCATCCCTTGCAACTGAAAATCATAGGATTTTGTGTTAACACCCGATAATCCTGTGTCTTCGAACCTATTCTTATAATTGTCAATTCATAAAGAAATTTAATTTAACATTCACTCCTTTTTTCTCCAGTTTAGTTCTAACTTCTACCTCGACTAGGGTTGGTTATTTTGCACTTTCCCTCATTTTCAGGATAATGAATTGTGTTATTTTTCACTCTCCCTGATTTTTCATGATAATAAAGAGTTGTTTTGCACACTCCCTCAATTGTAGCATTATAGAACAGATGATTTTTCCAGTCTATGTTTATGTCGGAACTATGATTTGGCAATCTTAGTTTTCTCAATTATAAAAAGAAAAGATTGATCTGGGACTCTCCGGCATTGTAAATGGTTATATGACAAGTGCTTTGGCATTTTCCTTCGTCCCAGGACTAAGAAAACGTTTATGTATTAATATGCATCTTATATTCATCTTACACTTAAAACCTCCAGGCTCGGATCCAAGACAGACTCATCAATCTGCGGGAACTCAGATCCGCCAGACAGCCCCCTGACGTGCGCACCAATCTATTCGGTCTCTATCAGTCTTTTCGGCTCTTCTATCACACCCACGTATTGCTCCGGACCGACCGCCAGCGGAGTTCATTTGAAAGACAGAATGACTCTGGATGTTCGATGCAAATGAAAGAAGAAAGAACAGCAAAAGAATCCAGATTTGGAATTCCATTTCTCCTTATCACAGGTGCCAATATATTCAAGATATTGGAGCATCGACCGAAAGCCTAAATGAAAAGGCTCCGGAAATACGGAACGGAAAGTTCTCCGATGGTGTCTGGTGTCATGGAAATAAACAGAAAAGAGGAAGAAAGACAAACTGTGTGTGTGTGTGAGAGAGAGAGAGAGAGAGAGAGAGAGAGAGAGAGAGAGAGAGAGAGAGAGCTAGGCTTCCCAGAACGAAAAAGAATTTCTGATTACCTGCCGGAAACCACACAGAACTGACCACAATTCTCTCTTGGCATCCTTGCCTCGCCCATTTACCCTTTTCCTTATTCTTTTTCAGCAGATATTGACAATAGTTTTAAGAAATAAAATTCGAAATATGACGAGAAATATCCACATCGTATAAAGATTTTTTATTGATGAAAGGCGTACGTCTTCCAGATTCACCATGAATGGGATGTGTACTCTCAAAATGTTGGTTATTCGTTGAGAACATTAGCAACCCTAACATTTCTTGTAATATATTTCTCTCTAAATATTTCCAACGCTAAACCTTTAGAGCACATAAAATGTAAGTAAAGAAAATAACTGAATATATGCCCTTAATGATTTTATTCGTCTAGTTGTTCGATAAGATACCAGAGGAGCACACCAGTCCTCTTTGTTTATGTGCGTGTCTGTGTGAGTGTATGAGTATATATATATATATATATATATATATATATATATATATATATATATATATATATATATATATGTGTGTGTGTGTGTGTGTATGTATCCTCTTCAATCAGTCTGGCTGGTTTTGTTATTGTTCCTTTCCTGTTACAAGAAAAATTCCTGTTCTCCAGTCTACTTTTGTGGTCTTATTCCCAACAGTGCTGAATATAGAGAATGCCTTCATAACATATGCAAACAATGGAATGGCAGACAATACTGGAAACGGATTTGAAGAGAGCATATCAGGAAAAATCGTGTACTCGACAATAAAAAAGGAACGCAAAAACACAAGACACCGCAAGGACAACAATGAACACCTGGAAGAAGGTACAGGCAGAGAAAGGCCAAGGTCACGAGGACAGGGAAACTCAGGAGAAGGAGGGTCATCGAGGATAAAGGAAGCCAGCATACGGAGTTGGAAAAACTAGGGCTTTAATCCAACCCCCCCCCCCCCCCCCCAACAACACACACACTCACAAATACATCTGGACTACGTGTCCGGCCATTCTACGGATACTTCACAACGAGGACTGTTTGTCCCAAAAAGCTTGTAACTTAATCTGGATAAATATATCCACTAGATACCATCCAGTTTCAAGGAGGTCACTGTTAGTAATTGTATTAAGGCACAGAACAACTGTGCAATTGATAAGTTACATATATATATGTATTTATATATATATACATATATATATGTGTGTGTGTGTGTGTGTGTGTGTGTGTGTGTGTGTGTGTGTTTGTATAACTGAATCAAGAACATTTGGAATGTGATGACTCTATCAAGGGAAAAGCCACAAAGGAAAGTGAAACATTGAAGTACCGCTGCAAGGCCTTCGATTCTCGTCCTTTAAGATAGCCATACACGTACGCGACTGGCATCGGGTTTGTCCAGCCGGGATTAGCACGCGCTCCAGTCCGCTTGGGCATTGCCCATACACTCAGATGGCTTGCTCTACGCATATTTTGAAAGGGCAGAGTTAATTTATGCAGTGGCCGTGTCCCTTTTAGTCCTGTAGTGTCCCAATATAAAGAGTGTTTTTAAATAATGGCACCAAGTTAAATGAAGGTAAGTGCAATAATGATAATACCACTACTACAAAACGAATACGAGCATGAAATATGCAAGAAAAATCGTAAAGTATGGGTGAAACCATAGCTAAGAAATAGAGGTTTTATCATATGACTTTATTGAAAGAATTAAAGGAAAATAACCCGGAAGATTATAGAAATTATTTGAGAATGACTGATGATGTCTTCGGGGACCTATTATTCCTTGTCTCCAAAAATAACAAAGAGAGATACAGCAATGAGGAAGTCTATGCCTCCTGGGCAAACGTTAATTGTAACAGTAAGGTTCCTACCAACGTTTCTTGGCCTGCTGTAAAGAGCAATAAATCAAAATCCCACAACTTTGGCACATATAGTACATAGGGCAAAACTGCAGATTACTACAGCGACGTGCGCCGGGCAAAACTGCAGACGACTACCGCAGGGGCAAAACTGCAGACTACTGAAAGGTAAGCAATAAAATACGTTTCAAAATTGGTGAGTCAACCCAGTCGTCCTGCTAGTCCATTCCCACACACATCGCAGACTGGCGGAGGGATAATGCCAGTCTTGGCTAGACTGACCTATCCGGTTGAACATGTTGAAAGATGAGAGGACTGGCTAGTTTCGCCGGGTTTGTCATTTTAACAAACCCCCCCCCCCCCACGATAAAGATTGACCGGTTCATGCCAATCTTGGTAAACTCAGCATTAATCCTTGACGAGTCTGGCTTGCTTTATTAAGCACTGATATAATAAATATGGAAGTAAGTTTACAAAGAAAGCTCGTATAAACGACAATGAGGATTATAAAGGAAAACATGTACCAAGAATCCAACACACCGAAGAATTAGCAGACCTACCCAAAACAGGGGTACAATTTAAGAGGTACCGCTGCAAGGCCTTTTGATTTTCGTCCTTTACTAAGCAGACTTATGTAAATATGGAAGTAAGTTTACAAAGAAAGCTCGTATAAATGACAGATGGGGATTATAAAGGAAAATATGTACCTGGAATCCAACACACCTAAAGAATTAGTAGACCTACCCAAAACAAGGTTACGGTTTAATAGGTTTACAAAAGATTAAGTCCAAATGCTCGGATGCAGGGACTAGACAATTAAAAGATTATACAGGGTGGTAATTGATGTTATAAAAATACAATTCAATCAATCTCATCTTGGTAAACAATGAAATTTTTTTCCCAAAGTATCTGCATGTTTAATGTGTTTTGTAAAATTGTTCACTTTTGTAGAAAAAATTTTTTTAATGTTTACCAAAATGAGATTTATTGATTCGTATTTTTATAACATGATTGGTGGGCAATTACCACCCTGTATAATCTGTTTATTGTCTAGTCCCTGCATCCGAGCATTTGTACTTAATCTTTTGTAAACCTATAAAACCGTAACCTTGTTTTGAGTAGGTCTACTAATTCTTCAGGTGTATTGGATTCTAGGTACATATTTTCCTTTATAATCCCTACCTGTCATTTATACGAGCTTTCTTTGTAAACTTGGTTCCATATTTATATAAGTCTGCTTAGTTAAGGACGAAAGTCGAAAGACCTTGCAGCGGTACTTCAATCTTTCACTTTCTTTCGTGGCTTTTGCTTATATATATATATATATATATATATATATATATATATATATATATATATATATATATATATAAAATGTATATATATATATATATATATATATATATATATATATATATATATATATATATCTAACGATAATACGAAACGTCAATGAAAATCGGTTAATAAAGTCAGATGCCTAAAACAATATCTCCAAGAAAAGGAATAGCTGTGGGGAAAAATGTACTAAAAGCATTTTCCTTATGCAGGAAATTCCTGCAAAAAGCAACATGCTCGGGATTACTAATGACCAATGTTCGTGAGAAGACCAGCAAAAGTTTTAGTTTTGCCCGCCCCTCCCCGTTCCCCCCTTCCACCTCTCCACCTTCCCATCCACAGGACCCAGGAACTTGGGAAAAGAGGGATAACCTACTTAGTAAACTGACACGTGACGCAATGGCATGCTTCGAAATCTGCAATGCTGACTTCCTGGCTTCACGAGACATCTGGCAAAAATGATCTGACCTTGCTTTGGAAATGCAATTATACATTACCTAAAGTCTTTCATTAAATTGCGAATTCTGAGAATAGGGCTCTCTCATGCATATTCTTTTCAGCCGAAAGCAGATTAGTTCAACGTCTGATTCGAAGAATATGAATCTTCATGAGTGGTTTTAATTACCACTCCAAACTACGTCAATAAAATTTCATTGCTAACATACGCACAGCACTTCAGGTAGCGTATTACGTAAATACCGTAACTATTTAAATTCCAAAATTGTTATGCACATATGTTTTACTGTAAAAAAGCGGTACAAAGTAAAATAAAATCAACTAGTTCAATATTTAAGCGATGATCATGAAGTAATTTTGCACTCTGCATTCATAATTTCACATACCGATTATTAGTCCTAAGGGTTCTTACAACCCAGAAAAATTAGTGCCATGTACTTTTGAACGTCAAATCAATCATTGCAACTATTACTGGGTAACATTGAAAACGCAGACGATTTGTTCTCCGCAGGATAAACGTAATTCACAGAGTTAATATTCACTTAAATGAGTCTCGCAGTTCGCCAATTTAATCATTTACCTGTGAAATGACCCATTGCACTTAATTTCATGGACTGACATACTTTCGTAACCGTTATTTTCGCTAGAATTGTACCTAATAAAGGCAAAACTTTCCAGTAAAAAAAAAATTACCTTCAAAATTCAATTTCCCTAAAGTCTAGGTGCATCACTCAGGTAGAGATCACGAGCATAGTTTTCGGCAGGTAAAAATGAAAACGTCAAGGCATCACAACAGACTAAAGATTCCCCAATTTGTGAGTCGATACCTGACAACAGGGATGAATCAGATCCTATGATAACAAAGATTAAATCCATTTACTCGATTACTACTGCGAGTTGAAAGAAAATATACATATAACAGCGTTGACACAGTGAATAACAGAGAAAGTTAGGAAAGTACCAATCTTGTAGCAATGATTACAAGACAGTCCTGGTTACACAATAATTCAAGTCCAACTCCCAGAATTCTCAGAAATTCTCGGCGTACTCTCATGCCACATCAAGTCCCAAAACTAATCGACCACACAATACAGCTGTTATTTGGAACATTAGCATGGTCACCAAACTTTAAATACAAGAATTTTCAGACAGTCTTCAATTGCGAAAAATATGAAGGAAAAATCGCGCTATTTCAATACGATGCCAAAAGACATTCTTATGTCATTCGCATTCGTGTTCCCCATTTCACAAAAGAAAACACAGTGCTTTCAGTCATTGAGGAAATGGTCAGGGGAATATCTTATCAAGTAGCACTACAAATCTAAGAAATGATTAACATTTACTATTTTTGCAACAACTGACACTGTAAAATCTGAAGCACATGAACGGAGTGACGTCATAAATTAAAGACGGCATGAAAACTATTCACTGGAAAAACTGTTATTATTCATGTATGAATAAACTTTCAAAATTTACAGTGTAAATTATAAATAAACGGTAAGACTTCAAGACCATGCTTAAAAAATGGAATTTCAGCACAACTTTCATATTTTATATCTATCAAGTACTGTTTTACAAAACTACCTAAACCTCTTCTTGTTTTATTTGACCCTGCTCATTCCTCATCATAAATTCCACACATTTTCCCAGTTACACCAAGCAATGTTATGTTTCTGATATTCCCCAAATCTTCATTTGCACCTTCCTCATTAAAAACCTGAGCAATCATTCTTCTTACTCATCCTTTAGAAACCGTTCCCTCATTTAGTGACCCCTAGATGGTATCTGCAAAATTTCCGAAAATCCTCTAGCAAAGCATACCTGAATTCTTTTTTTTCAGACAGCATCTTTGTCTCTATTTTTTTTATTCCGGGAGCAATTTACTATATGAATTCCCACTAAAACTGCGACCTTCATACTATTGTTTTCAGTCTTCAACACTTGCACTTTACTTATATAGAGGAAAACCATTCCTTCATACATTCCAATTCTGACTACCAGAGACAATCATCATCTCATCTTTAGCTGAATCAGAGCTACCTTCCTTACTTCAACCTATTCTAGGGCTCATTTTCGACCCACCCACATAAACAAACACAAGCATACATAAACATACATATATATATATATATATATATATATATATATATATATATATATATATATATATATTGCTACGTTTATTGATCTCTTCTTCTACCCAGCATTTAAGTAATTAGTTTGATTTGTAAAACGGCAGCCATATTCCTCCAAATATCAGCTGATTTTTAGGCGGGAAACCAAAACACGCCAGCCAGAGATAGGGAATTTACTGCAAGAAAGGAGAAACTAGACTCTTGTCAGCTTTAGGGATGTATCCCAAAGGGAAGGATATAGGCAGACTGGTACTTATTAGGCCTATATCTTAAGCTCTTTTTCCTGTGAACCCTCTGCTGGCTGTATGTTCTGTTTCCAGGATTGCCCTGCTCATGGGGGGTTAAGCTGACCCCCAACACCCATGAAAAACACCTGGATTCTTCCTCAGTTGGCTGCAGTCGTGACCTCGGACGGATGTCCAACCACCAGCCTCCCACTTAGGCCTAACGGTGCTGGCGCGCCCAAAGCTGAGACCAAGCCGGACGCCGCATTTTTCCACAAAGGTCCACAGAACATGGCATCCAGGTACGTCTAAAGTGTAGACTCCAAACCAGCACCTTTTACTACCATACGACTCTTGCTAATTTCATTTTCAAGTCTCACTTTTATCCCTCCTACATCAAAAGCCCTTTGTCCTCATCGGGCCGCATGCTTCCCCTTGTGACTTGTTAAAGACTAAGTCTTCAGTGCATACCTCAGTGAAACATTAGAGTTCCTTTGCCCCAGTGTTAGAGAACTAAATAATCGTAACTTGTGCAAGAAGTCCTTTTTCTTTTATCTTGTCTAATCTGGGATCCTTTTCCAGATTCCCTGAGTCACGTGTCAAGTCTGTCCGCCCGCAAGTGTTGCATTACCGCAAGATTTCGAAACCAGCTTTATTACGTGAATTTCATATTGCGCCAGCAATCATTCACTTGAGAGATATTATTAGTCCATGTGGGGACCAGTTGCATTTACTTAACCTTGGCTGTTAAGCAGCCTCTTGTAAATAAATAGCTGTAAAGTAATTACCTGAGCTATCAGCCAACCTTTTGGTTCACTTAATCCGTAACAATGACGACTGCTTGCCAGCATCGAATCTGGGCTTGCTTAAAAAAAGCTTGTAAATCGCGTTATCCCGTTTAAAACGAATGTAAATGTTTTTACAAAGCGCAAAATCAAAGCACATTTGCAGCGGAAGACACACACTGGCTCACGGTAAGGTATACCATTCATATAATATGATTATTTTATAACAAATGTTAGCTTAAGGTACGTTTAAGTATTTTTATTACGAAGTGTTTTAAATAAGTGTTAAGTGAGAAATATTATTATATTGTAACGGCCAGAGCGCCGAGCGAATTCTGTTATTTTGTAAATCTCATTGTCTTCGCCTGACGAGACATGAGCACGTGTTAAGATAGATGCCAGAAAGTACTAGATCAAACTAGAAAGTGCTTTGCCAGGGTTTATTGTTGTGTTAGAAAGCCTAGCTAGTTAGGAGGGTTCTACTAATAGTTACGGCAAAAGAAGTGTACAATTCTTTTGTCTGTGATAGGTTAGGGGAATTCATTTTAACTTAGTTTTCATTCCAAGTGTTGGTAACCGCTTAGCCTGCTCGCTCTCTCAGCTTAGCCCATGCGCTTTCACAGCCAACCCTTCGGTCTCACAACGCAGCCATGTTTTGTATCCCTTTAAGAATTATCTCGATTATTGAAGCAAAGTAACGTAAGTCTTGAAGTTTTAACGTAAATAATATTAATCTCAGTACTAATATCTATCATTCTGCCAGAGAAATTTACGTAATTCGCCTTGAATAAGAAATTAGAATTTCACGTATGTAAATCGCCTTCGCGTTTACAGAAAATCAGCTGTTTGAACGACACGCTGTCCAACCCGCTCTGCTCGCCTCAACGCGTCTCACCTAGCATCGCTCACTCGCTCGCTGAGCGAAAGTTTCATTTCCTTTCGTACTAAATGTAATCTTTTCCATTTACAAATGTTTGCTAACATTTCAGCTTAAAATCCTTACCGTCATTTCACTTGTCACAGGGACCTAGTATCCTTACGAAAGTTAACGTAAATCTTCAAAGAGTAAATCACAAGAATTGTTAACGTAAAACGCGTCATTGTTGTAAATTCATATTGAAACGCAAATCATTTCATTTAAGCGCAAGCCGCTACCATTAACGTAAACATCGTTCACCGCGAGCGCGTTATCATTTTCATAAAACGTATTCAAAAGCAATTCTTTCAGTAAACATTAACGTAAGTAAATCATTTAACGCAAGTTGCGTCGTATTAAAACTAAAAGTATTAGTTCAATTAAATACAAGGGAGTTTGTCATATATCATTTTTTACCCTCTCAGAGAGAGAGAGAGAGAGAGAGAACCCATTATTCACGAAGCCAAGAGTACTACGTCCATTTCTTATACGCATGCAGAATTAACATTATTTTAGTCTCTTGTGTGTTTCCTTTGCACTGAGCGTGATACGTACACGCCTGTGTCCATTGCAGTTTGCAAGCATTTGTTTCATTTATCGAGTACTTCAGCAAAGGACTGAGCATTTTCAATTTACCATTACCTGTCGTTGCCCGAGTGGTCTTTTCCATTTTTTCCACAAAAGACTTGCGTATACCGCAAGCACAAACCGCACAGTGTGCCACCGCAACCTTCATTACTTCCATCAAGGAAGTCGTTCCCAGTCTAGGACTGGCCACCACCAGTGCACGTCAGGTCTTACCATTTTACAGTGCCATTAATTCTTGACACTGTCCCTCGACTGGCTGCTGAAGTACTCCCACCTTTTACTTTCTCTCCTCCACCATTACACTCTGCCACGAGCAGTGCCATTTCATTTCAGTTTACTTGAGTATAATGCATTTAGTGTCGTCCGACGGGAAACACCAGCACGATACCAGTGCTCCAAACAAGGAACGCCTCCTCATAAGTGCCGTGCACCTGTACAGGCCGTACAGGTAGCCTTTTACCTGCGTGTCCGTCCTATGGAACGCCCTATTCTTTAGTGTGTCCATGTACGAGGATCAGTGATCCTTCGGAACACTCAACAAGGGAACGCCTCCCGAAAGTGCCGCAATACCAGCCCTAAGTGCTGTCAAACCTGAGTGTCCGTCAAACCTGCGTGACCTCGGACGGATGTCCAACCACCAGCCTCCCACTTAGGCCTAACGGTGCTGGCACGCCCAAAGCTGAGACCAAGCCGGACGCCGCATTTTTCCACAAAGGTCCACAGAACATGGCATCCAGGTACGTCTAAAGTGTAAACTCCAAACCAGCACCTTTACTACCATACGACTCTTGCTAATTTCATTTTCAAGTCTCACTTTTATCCCTCCTACATCAAAAGCCCTTTGTCCTCATCGGGCCGCGTGCTTCCCCTTGTGACTTGTTAAAGACTAAGTCTTCAGTGCATACCTCAGTGAAACATTAGAGTTCCTTTGCCCCAGTGTTAGAGAACTGAATAATCGTAACTTGTGCAAGAAGTCCTTTTTCTTTTATCTTGTCTAATCTGGGATCCTTTTCCAGATTCCCTGAGTCATGTGTCAAGTCTGTCCGCCCGCAAGTGTTGCATTACCGCAAGATTTCGAAACCAGCTTTATTACGTGAATTTCATATTGCGCCAGCAATCATTCACTTGAGAGATATTATTAGTCCATGTGGGGACCAGTTGCATTTACTTAACCTTGGCTGTTAAGCAGCCTCTTGTAAATAAACAGCTGTAAAGTAATTAGCTGAGTTTCTGGAGACCTTTCCTCTAGAGTAAATGTTCACTTTAAATCCTTTTTTACGTTAAGTTCAAGCAATTCACTTTGTTTTCCCTCAACTATTTATGTTTACGTATTGTAGTCCTTTCAAGGCCGGCTTCATACGTAACAATATATAGTAGATATATAATAGATATCTATATATAATATAATATATTTATATATATTATATAATATATATAATGATTTTTATAATATATATATATTATAAGTATAATATATAATATATATACATATATAATATTTTATATATATACTGGTTTTGTGTGTTGTGTGCGTAATTGTAATAACCAACAATGGTCTCTCAACTACAAAGCCTAATATCCAAGTGCAAGAAATATGAAGAAATTGCGATGTCCGGTGCGGAAAAGCGAACCCATGATACCATAATAACGACGAGTCACGCTACCGACCTGACCCACGAGAATTTTGAGGGGATTCGTAGAGATAGCGCATCCAAAAAAAGAGAGATAAGAAGACGAGAAGTTAAAAGAGTGCATTGTGGCTATTTTACATTACATAATAAATAAAAAATGACCAAGTAATCTACATATATACATAAATATATATGTATCTATATCGTTTGCAATTTACAATAAGGACATCAAAGACTTCTGAAAATAATCTATCTAAAACCTTTGTACTGTGCTTCCCAGACTTTTTGTAAGTAGCAGCATAAAAATAAAATTAAAAAACTGCCTCACATATTGAAAATGGGACGATTTCAAATTCACTGCAAATAAGATTGAAAAACTTGCTACTTATGTCCTATGTCCCTTGCGCTTTGTTCACTCCCTTTGAGAAAGGGGAAGCACCCTTTACGGAACTCTGTAATTATTAATTAGAGATCAATGCCAAGTAAATAAATATGAAATAAAAAAAAGTTAAGACATAAAACTAACTTTTGTTCCTTCCCAATAGCCGGAGGGATTTGTATTGATAAAAAAAAACATACAATAGCAACATGAACATATACACAAATAAGAGTGGTTTGAACTGAGTTCTGATGCCACAAAAAGATATCACCCGGAAATCATCTTATTCTCATCATAAATGTTCCTGTTTTATATTTCAGATAATTACCACGACCACTGATTTTAGTTCATCCTACTATTCACGTATACAACAGATTTAAAAAAAAAGACTTACATGAAGTAATGAATTTGGTAAAGAACAAAGGCTAATGCAACAAAATGTCCTCGAAAAAATCATGCAAAAGACGCAATAAAAGAAGAGAGAAGATGAGAAGATATAAGAACCCGAAAGGAAGATCTGAAGAGTATGAGACAACTACCAACTGTCAGCTGCACATTTAATCTAAATAAGGTACTCAAGATCTGAACTTCTTGTGGGAAAAAACCTATTTCATCACTTAGATACAGAAGTGACAGGCTGTTAAACACTGTAAATAGAGTTGACATCGACAGATCCCCAATAAACATTATAAATGAACAGGACTTATATAAAAGCTGAATGTACATCACATATAGACAAATTCTGAATAATCGCTACAAAAGAAAAGATAGATGCTACATAAACCCACCCTCCCCCGAGAGGATTATAGATATGAATGGAATATTAAAAAAATTGAAAACACTACAAGAAAAAAAAATAAATAAATAAAGGGGGACGAAACGACAAATGCAAAGTCTGACCATCAGGTATAATGTATCTTATCATAAAGTAAATAAGTAAGTTCGGTTTCATAAGTAACACTTCATACGTTTACGGCATTTCGTCGTAACAGAGGAGATACGGTACGATGGAAGAAGTTAACTGGCGAATTCTGTGTAAGATACTGGACTGAAGCCAATACTAACAATGTAATAAGAGGTGAAAAGGTTGAACATGAGACTTTGAATCGATTTTGCTGAATACATCACAGAAAGAAACAGTCACTGACGCGGCAACATTAAGAAAATGAATCAAGGAGAGGTCCAGGTAGAGGGGGTAATTTTGGGTCGCGGTCAAATGATTCCGTTGCACGATGGGGGAGCTCGTCTTCTGAACACTGCAACAAACCCCAGGGACTTAGCATTTATTCATGAATCCCCAGCAATTAGAACAGTAGCTACGGTGCTTGTTAGTAAGCGTTTCCGTTTTCGCTGGGTGAACACACTCGTTGACGTCACAGCTCAATTATGTGCATAAAATGTTCTTCGTGCTTTTAGCACACTATAATTATGTTATTTTTTCCTAGCAAGCTAATCCTGGTTACAGAGAATATACACTAATTGGATAAAAAAAAAAAACAGCGGTGGCGAGACAAAGCTGACACATACCTTCGTTTGAACCTAACACTTGATTTTTTCCTAATGAAGATCAGCAATACTCAAAATGGAGCATTGGAAAATAGAAGGTCACAGTTATAGTGATCCACATATCGAATGCCAACCTTTACAAAAGTAATAAATAAGCTCTGATGCTTACTCCGTAGAGAGAGAGAGAGAGAGACAGAGACAGAGACAGAGAGAGAGAGAGAGAGTTCGGATCATAGGGAACCACCTCTCTACTAAACCATGACAAACAGAGTACTACTAAAGTTGAAATCCTCCATCTATTAGGTTATTTCACGTCTGAATATAAGAATTTTATATTTAATACTTTGGAACCCATCCAGATAGTCATATTTGTTCCGCAAATGAATAAATTTGTTCGCCTCATTACAATCAGGAAAAAAATTTAATTATTAATTATTATAATTCACTTACATACCCTTTCGGTAAAACCACAAATATATACCATGAATAAAATCCTGGTCAAAATGTTTCCTTTCTAATATACTAGAAATAAGTTTGGAATATACATGCCTACATACACAGACACACACACACACATATATATTATATTATATATATATATATATATATATATATATATATATATATATATGAATAACTTGATCACGAAGTATATAAAACGTGATGCTATGTATAAATAAAGGTTTTTCTTTTGCCACCAAATGAAAAAGCGAAGGAAAAATGAAAAAGCGAGATACCAAGTACTTTCGGTCCTGTTCGGACCCTTTACAGTAAAAAAGGATCCGTACAGGACCGAAAGTACTTGCCTATCTCGCTTTTTCATTTTTTCCTTCGTGGCAAAAAAAACCTTATATATATATATATATATATATATATATATAATATATATATATATATATATATATATGTATAAAAGGTTTTTTTTGCCACGAAGGAAAAAATGAAAAAGCGAGATAGGCAAGTACTTTCGGTCCTGTACGGACCCTTTACTGTAAAGGGTCCGAACAGGACCGAAAGTACTTGGCTATCTCGCTTTTTCATTTTTTCCTCGTGGCAAAAAAAAAAAACAAAAAAAAAACTTTATTTATTCATACCATCACGTTTTATATACTTCGTGATCAAGTTATTCATATATATATATATATATATATATATATATATATATATATATAAATTATTATATATATATACACACACACACATATATATATATATATATATAGATATATGTATATATATATATATATATATATATATATATATATATATATATATACATATATATATATATATATATATGTGTGTGTGTGTGTGTGTGTGTGTGTGTGCGCGTGTGGAATTTCTATTAAAACTTAATTTCTAAAGACAAGTAGTAGTCCTTGACTTCTACTCGACTCTTCGCAAGTAGTATATATATAATTCTTATGAATATTCTTAATCACCAAATGAATTTATATTTACTCAACAAACAGATCGTACAGAAATTAAACCAGTAAAGGACACGAATCCTGTGAAAGAGTAATTTGGTGCCATTCATCCAGTCAATGCGAAGTCGGTTCTGAATGTAAAAGAAGAAAACCTAGCGAATGTCTGTAGTGAAATAAGCTTGATTATGGAACAAGCTTCGTCAAAAAGTACTCGGAAAGAGAAAAGTAGCGAGGCGAGGCACAGCAATGGCAGATAACGGAAGGATCATTTATAAGTTACAAAGCAGCAAGGACCACTACAACGTCACGGGAATTAAATCGCTTTAAATGTAAAAGAGGTTTAGTCGTTGAACCTTTTCAATCAGGCACAGACCGACGGGATGGACTTCCACATGCCGAGACATTTGCTAGGCTTCATGGAATTCACTAAACGAGAGGAGGGTAAGGCATTGGAGCCGGATCAATCCACCTGAGGTTGGTTGAGTTCAATAACCTAAATGTGGGAAGAAGAAGCCTGTCAAGCATTAAGACTACCCAAATGGAGGGTGGGCACTCCTCCAGCTCGATGCACTTTCCCAAAAATGGTATCTGCTGAAAGGGGATGGTCAGAAAAGGTAAAGACGGGATCAGGATTGGTTAGACATGAATAAAGTGGCCCATTTTTAAGTACCAGACTTAGCAATTTGGAAGATTTTTACCCTTTCGCGGCGAATGAAGGAAATGTCCATTCATGAGTTCTAAGATGCCTTAATTCAGTATGATTTCTTAAATCACTTATATATATATATATATATATATATATATATATATATATATATATATATATATATATATATATATATTATAGTCATTTCACATTACCGTGATTCATATACATACATCGAGCTACAATGTCCTTTAAAAAAAGGTAAAAAAGGTAAAAGCTTTCACCGACGTTCCTGGATTTGAATGTCTTCTTGGGTTCGTGCCCGTGACCAGGCAAATCTATTATCGTGTAAAAAATTCCCCTTCGGTTAAGCATATATGAAAATATATCAATTCCGAGGTAGAGCGAATTAGATATTAAAGGACATTGTAGCTCGATGTATGTATATGAATCACGGTAACGTGAAATGACTTATATAAATGCTACGTGTTGTCAAAAGCACTACAACGCTACCGGAGTCGAGGTGGGTTGATGTTGTCTCCAAACCAACGAATTACCAGAGCTCGAAAGGTATTTGAGGGTGAGAGACGACATAAACTTATAGCCTCTCGCGGTGGTGGGGTAGGTAAAAGCTTCACTGACGTTCCTGGATTTGAATGTCTTCTTGGGTTCGCGCCCGGGACCAGGCAAATCTATTATAGTGTAAAATAAAAATAAAAAATTCCCCTTCAGTTAAGCATACGTATATGAAAATATATTAATTCCGAGGTAGAGCGAATTAGATATTAAAGGACATTGTAGCTCGATGTAGATGTTATATATATATGTATATATAGATATTAGATATATAATAGTACTTATATATAATTTATAATATATATAATATATATAATTAACTAATCTACGTTCCCTTACCTTTTCCCTGATTAGTCTCTCTCTCTCTCTCTCTCTCTCTCTCTCTCTCTCTCTCTCTCTCTCTCTCTCACCACACACACACACACACACACATATATATATATATATATATATATATATATATATATATATAATATATATATATATATATATATATATATATATATATATATATATATATATATATATATATATATATATATATATGTGTGTGTGTGTGTGAGAGAGAGAGAGAGAGAGAGAGAGAGAGAGAGACTAATCAGGGAAAAGGTAAGGGAACAACAATCCTAGTTTGGTTCTACGCATGTGGAAAGATGACTGGTGTTAATTGACTTGTCCTCTTGTCTGATACCACAGACACATAGTCAATACAGACAGACGCTATTTGACGGCAATTACTACACGACATGGTAACCACAGTCTGCTTAATTAATGAACGGTATATATTTATAGAGATAAAAAAATGAAATGTAACGAGTTGTCCTAATTTATAAAAAATAAATTAATGACTAGAAAACAAGCACGCGCACAGGAGCTGGAAAAATCGTAAAGCAAGACATGAAAACAATAATAAAAAAAAAAAAATCACCTCACTTTACCGATACGGAATGTACCTATTCTTCATGAGACGACAAAATCTCACAGTAAAATTTTAAAAAATGATTTATATAAGAAGGCAGTGAATATATGTAGTTTCAGCTGTTAAATGCTGCCCCGTAGTCCTTTTAAATCAGGAACCCAAGAAACTACTAAGGAAATCCTCCTTTGAGGTCGTGGCAGTCAATTTCCTACCTGACGAGAGGTTCGTCGCCTTAACGACGTATGGTGTGGCAGATAGTCAATGGATATTGGCAGACCCTAAATCCGTCGATATATTAAGAGTTGACCGAGCATTCTATTCTGCCCACTTTCGGACAGGCGACAGGATCTTTTAAGAAATTCCGTCACCCGAGTGTAAAGAGATGAGACAGAAGACAGGTCCAGACAGGAGATGCAACGTGCGTTCTCGTCTAACGAAATCTCAGAAAGAGTTATCGAAAACACGTACCTTTACATATGCACCCTAAAAACAAAATCACAGGGTGAGGCTATTTTATATATATATATATATATAAAATAAAAAAGGAACAAGCAAGTTCAGTTTCTTTCTGAAAGCTCCTGCCAAATTTAAAAAAAAAATGGAAAAGTCCTTATGAAGTCAAGGAGTTCGATCAGAAGGTTATTTTTGTGCCACTGTTAAGTTTACTATCAAATAAATAAAACAGAAACGGGGTCGTTCACTGAAATCTGCAGTTTTTAACTCCATTATGATTATTATTAAAATACTGAAAAATAAAACTTATACTGCTTATCATGTTCTGAGAGAGAGAGAGAGAGAGAGAGAGAGAGAGAGAGAGAGAGAGAGAGAGAGAGAGAGAGAGAGGAAATCATATAAAAAGTGGTAAGTGTCCTCACTAAACCTTCCAATCAAAACTGACCGCATCACAATCTGCTGGTAGATACAGTTGAAGGTACCAATAATCCTTAATAATTAAAACTAATGCTAATGTAAGGCATGGTTAGCGTTTCAACGCGAAACCCTAACTGCATAATAACGTTAAGTGTGTGTTTTAGTTAGCAATCCCTGATATTATCATACTTTTTAAACAATCACCAAACTATAATAATTAATATGAAAAAGTACTGCCAAATTTAAGAGAAAATAAATATCAATTAGTAAGCACGAGTCCATAAAAAAAAATATTACGCCCTAATGGCGCTACCTGGGATAAAACTCAGGTCCCACAAATAACCGACATGTTGATGCGTATGTCAATAAAAGATGCAAAGGATTAAAGAAGATACGTAGGCATTCAATAAGGACATGCACTTAACTGTGTGTTTAATACAGCGTCCTCTTGTGCATGATTGATGGATATCCATTTCAGATTTGAATAAAACAAGAAAAAGAATTGGAGGCTCATAAATATATTCCGTTGCAATGGAGGTTCCTCATGCCATGCGTAGCCAAGCATACTGAGAGCTGACTTCAGAAAGGGCGAAAATTTATTTCGACAAAATTCTCGTCAACTTTTGAATGACCCGAATGACAAAATTCATTAATAGTCAATGAAGCCTTTTTAATTAAAGTCGTTACAAACTTTGCATATGAATAGCGTATTTTGGATAAATGATGATGATCAAGAAATATTTTTAATATACAAATGGCTTAATTCTTTAATGAAGAGGTATTTGAGAAAATACGATTTTCATAACACTGGAAAGAGGTTCTATGGGATATTTAATATGTATATAAACGTTTGCAAGTTTATACATCAACTATAAACCATTTTCTAAAGAGGATGGCTCCAGCAATACCCTTCCGACCACTGCTAACCTAGTGCTACACACAAACTTTGTATACATACATACATACATACATACACACACACACACACACACACACACATATATATATATTATATATATATCTGTATGAATATATGTATGTATATATATACATACATATCTGTGTGTTGCATAAAACAAATTTCACCCTTTTTTGCAAACGGGAATATTCAGCCATTTTATTTCTCACACAAGCTTCACATCAAACATCGCGAGAAAAGGATCAGTAACTGTCATTACCTTCCAAATTAAATAAAGATATGACCCTTTCCTCACCGAACGAAACGAATATAAAGTATAGTGTAATATTTATATAATGTCTTATTCACTAAGTGAAAAAGTCAGTCATTTGAAAAAGCTCGTGAAAAATAATTTCCTTCGTTAATCCCTTTTCAACAGATTTCTGAATAATACAGCAAAAAAAAGTCAAATAGTGAAAATTGTAAGCATATACCTAAAAAGTACAAAAAGCATAATAATTATGTTTCCAACTCACTAATTTCCTAAACAGATGGGATACATTACTTATACGTTCACATATTTTATAATGTGTCAATTTTGAGAAAGAGAGAGATATTCTGTTCAAGAATAGTCTGGATTTCCTCCTTGTGGTGAGCCGCTCAAGAATGTTGATAAGACCATGCCCCAGTCTTACTTGCACACCACCCAGCTCGACTAACCACCAGCTGCATAATCGACGACTTGGGTCATAGAAACCAACTGATTTTCCTGGGCCCTTTCTAACCCAGCTGAATTAATCTAGGGTCCCTTGAAGGTGAGTAGAGGTCAACTACTAAGCTAAGGATGTACATTTAATAAGGTTCAGAGGCATTACTGTATGTGCTTCGACATCTTTTGCAATATTCAGCAGTTTCGCAGGTGGAAGATGCGTGACTTGGGTGTCTGAGATTCAGCATTGGCCACCTGAACATGATCTGAAGTAACCTCAGATACAGAGACACATGGAGCGGAGGTAGCGTCAGCATGGAAGTTTTTATCGGGTCAGAACTCCGGATGTTGGGTGTGCCACGGCAATAGTGTGCATTCGTGTGTGCATTGTGAAAATTGCCAAGTGCAAAGGGCTCGTGTGAAACATTAATCTTTCCTTTGTGAAAAACCAGAGCGGAAGGACGTGCTGGAACGCTCAGGAATCGGGATTTCCTTTTGTTGAGAGGGTGAGTCTTGAACCGAGAAAATGACTAATCTTTCCATGTGTTTAACACAGACAATGATTATCTTTGCAGTTGTTATTTCTTTGTCATTCTGCAACATTTGTATTATGTATTTCTGTGTGTTATGAACTGGGTGAGTTTCGTTTTTATTGATGGAGATGGTTCCATTCTTTACAGATGTTTCGAAGGAGGTGGAAAACATAGTCAGTCATGGCATGTAGCCACCTGAAAATGGAACTGGTGACAGAATTGACTTTGAAAGTTATTGATAAGTTATTGACAACAGACTTGGAAGTAACGTGGAATAATTTGGGGACTTGATGGGGAGATGGGAATTAATCCCCAATTAATTGGAACTGTTTAGTTTTTGCTTTTAGTGGTGTGGCTTGATGGGATTTACTATCTATCATGAATAATCTTTATTTCACATGACTCGTTGTTCGACTTGCAAGATAAACTTTATTTTTTGTAAATTAGGTTTTTTATTTACATACACTTAGTGGTAGGAAATAAGTGCCTTGAGAGAAAGGGGCGAAGCAGTCGGGAGAACAAAGGGGAGTCAGTTTCACGAGAGAGAGAGAGAGAGAGAGAGAGAGAGAGAGATCTTCTAGGACGTCGCTACCAGACGCTTCAACATTTTATTGATAAGAAATAATGAAGACTTACGAACTTCACAACTCTACCTGATCAACTGAATGAGGCGTAATTTCTCCGGTGACGTCATCATGAACTATATCGGGTTACAGAAGCGCGTGGGGAAAGAGAGAGAGAAAAAGTAGTACGAGACAGACTGAATCAAAATTATAAGAACTGAGACCTGAGACTCAACGCAGTGTTCATCTAGTTCTAAATAGGCATAATGATTCATAGGCCAGGCGAGGTTATCAATTTAAACTGAGCGTAATGAGAGCCAATTTGAAAACAACTGATCGCGATAGCCGTGGGATGATGTTGACAAAGGATTTCAAAGGGATTCTGTATTTTCGTCAACCTGAGCTACTTAATCGTTGATACGCTGGGATGTCCTAATGTCAAACAGGACTTAACTGACAATGGAACGGCAGAATAATTATGTTTTCATCAACTCAATTTGTCTGCAAACGAAACCGACGAACGTGTGTTGTTAAAGCGTTACTTTAACGGGGAACCTACGACGGATACATTGATAAAAAAGAAAGATAAGCCCGTATATGATGATAACATAACTGACAATATTCCTGGAAATGCAAACAGCAGCATAAAGCGAACTAGGATGCTCTGAACGTATCCCTTCCATACACTTAACGCATTCCCCTTTGCTATTGCGGCTACTCATTTCTTCCTATTAGTCAACGGCCAATGTCCAGCAACTAAAATCTTAGCTGATGTTGAACCAACCCTCACTCCGCCCCCCCTCCCCACACACACATACAGAAACACACACATGCACAGGCTCACACATACAAAGTTAAGGAAACCTTCAAGATTAAAATAGCATACTAAGAACGTTAAGGAAAATCAGATGATGTTGAATGTTCAAAGCTCGTGTTTGAAAGAAAAACATCGTGAAGATTTCATCTGAATATATTTCAGTGTCTCTAGTCTCATGAATTACAAAATGAATGACAAAGTAAATAAAGAGTCTCTCTCTCTCTCTCTCTCTCTCTCTCTCTCTCTCTCTCTCTCTCTCTCTCTCTCTCTCTCTCTCTCTCTCCTAAAATACAGTAATGCCTATCAAGAAATTTAGACAATTCCAGCAATCATTCTGAAATTGATAATGTGGGCTGAGCAAGTTTTAGATCCAGAAAGCGTTGAACAATAGTTACATTCAGCTTACATTCAACAATAATAATAATATCCTATTTCGAATATTAACGGTGTACTTCGCATACAGTAAATTATTAAAACACTTTTCAGTTGCAAATGTACACCAAGGTATCCTTTTATTTACCTAAAACTTACACATACCGTAACTATTTAAAGCCTGGGACGCAGCGTTACCATACAAAAACACCACAGGCGGATGGACAGATGGAAAAAAGCAGAGTATAGTGCTGTAAAACTCATCACGATGAGGACCGAAGAAAATAAGCAGCCCATTTAAGTTTTTGTTAAACCATACTTTAGAGGGTTTTGTAAACGATGGGGAGAGGATCATTACAATAAAATAGGAAAAACAATAGGAAAAATGCCCTTTTCCTGTTATCCTACTATGAAACCTGTTCGGACACTGCCTTGGAAAATGCCAAAGTTGAGATCATCAAAGAATAAGAGTTGTCGTTAGTATTATTTATAAAGAGTAAACACATGTAGCAAGAGGTAGGTATAGAAACTTAAACAAAGCTTCCACAGAATAAAA
>NC_087202.1:54564450-54596950 GCF_015104395.2 Macrobrachium nipponense | reverse complement strand
ACACAAGTCGTTCCTCCAACCAGTGAGCAGAGCATCAAAGATCTTAAGTTAAGCACAATGGAGATTCGGCAGAATATCATGAAAAGAAAAGAAGAAAACTCTAAAAACCACCGCTATAGGGATCTCTCTGTTACGTAGATAAACTAAAGTGATTCTCTTTTGGACATCCTCGACAAAAAAAAAAAAAAAAAAAAAAAAAAAAAAAAAAAAAAAAAAAAAAGTGGGGAACATGTAGCTTCTTAACCCTACGTAATCTATCATGCGCTACCCATCGCATTTACACACCCATAAAACATTCGCGCCTCATCTATTGGGAGTCTTATATCCTTCCCAATAATTTTGTTTGATTTCAATGACTTACCACTAACCAAGAGTCCCTCTTCTCACGTTCCCAGGCTAATGTTCCCGGTACAAAATCATCATTCATAAATGAAGCAGTATTACTATCAAACGAAAGTTTCTAAAACTCATTTAAATATTCAACTGCTTTCCTTGACATGAAAGAATATTTAGGTTATGTTCATTTTTTCATGTAAGACTTTTATATTCGCATTCTAGTGATACTAGAAGACATCATCAAAATTATTTGTTTATACCCAGCTGTCAATTTCCATGAGAGAGAGAGAGAGAGAGAGAGAGAGAGAGAGAGAGAGAGAGAGAGAGAGAGATACTGCTCATATGCAGAGCATGAAAGTTCCTATTGTACTCCAGGCCCCCCATGAAACAGCTGAATAATCAAAGAGTGTCTATTTATTCTCGGTAGTGGAAGAGAATATTAAGAGACAAACAAACAATCCGTCCAGGACCTCCACTCAGTTTATTTGGAAAGCACACCAACATTAAACACAGAAAGAATCTTCAAATATAATCATATACTATGCGATTTCTTCCACATGACAGGACAACAGAATGCTGAAGGAAACCGTAACATTGATGAAAACAAACAGGAAGAGGGAATGTATCTACCCGGATACCTAAGGAGGGGAAAGAAAGACTGACGAACTCAATGAAGGGTAAAATACGCGACACGAATAAAAACGGAAAATAAACATAACTTGCATGTCAGCAAATACATCTCGAATAAGTCTTAAAAATTTACACAAGGAGAAGGTAAATACAAGGTTACTCGTGCCCCGCCATTTATACGCAGCACGCAATGTTATGAGTTTATTTTCTCTCCTTTTCTTTTCTTTTTCCGTGCTATATGAGAGAGAGAGAGAGAGAGAGAGAGAGAGAAGAGGAGAGAGAGAGAGAGAGAATATGCTGAGGTAAGAATGCCTGGAGGAAACATGTTATCTGAAATTCCAATCTTAGGTTCAATCTCCGGACAATGTGGAAAGTATGACCTATACCATTTGTTAAGAAGTGGCAAAATTCGTGTCAGTAAAATTGTAAACGCTCTGGTATTTTCCTAACTTATGTGCTTGTGTTATGTGTTAACATTAAGGTTTTATCAATATTCGTGAGGATACATACCTCGGAAAAAGTATACTTACAGCTATTAAATGCCTTACATAAGAATGATTATTTATATCGTATAATATTAATATTAGTGCAGTAGTGAAAAAAATACAACATTGAATAGATTAGGAAGTGAAATAACAGGGGTACAGAAGACTAAAAATGAAGCATAACAGATCAAAATACGACAAAGGATTCGTCATAGCTACAAATTAGGGTTTGACTGATAGGAAAAAGAAATTGAAGAGAACACAACATAAAAAGGGCAAGTGACCGAGAAAAGTGTTTAAAAAATGAGGCCAGATGGAAATGTGATAACCAGGGGAATATGAGTGTAATCTTTTGAGTGAGTATTCCGGGGTCTTCCTACTTTGACTGGAGAAACCACTACCTTTCTTCAGGAAAACACAAGCTTACTATGAAAGCTACGACTTCAATTCTGCAACAGGAATGACTTCCCCTACACACACAAAATGAGAAGACCTTTCGAAAAACCTCGCAACCGCATGTTCCGTGTCCAGGAACACTTCCTGACCAAATGTTTCGAACGATGAACTTCAATCATTAACTTACTAGAATGCCTTCGGATTTACATCTCCAACATCTTAAAACCTCCGAGAAACAAGAGTGACAAGCAGAACAATACAACTGACACCGACGTAAACAAGCGAATGATTTCTGTACCTTGCATTCGTCATACTTGCTGGCCCACACACACACACGTGTAAGTTACAATAGTATGTATGAACATATTATAATATATTTAAATGTTTTAAATGTCTTTGAACGGGGTTGCCTATTACGTTAAATGTAATCAGACAGCTAATTAAATCCCGTAGTATAGAACAAACGATGAAGGTTGTAGATTACCATTTTTCGTCTGATCATCTTTCTATCCCAATCTACCATGTAACAAGATTAAGTGCAATCTGCATCGTTAAATCAAAAGATGACGCCAGAATGAATTCTGTCTAGTTGGTGAATCTGATGATTTATGGCGCAAAGAAATCATTCCTATTCTGCAATTAGGCCTTGTGTTCATCGAATTAAAACGGTATGAGCATTTTCTATCTTAAAGTTTAGGTTCACATTCGCTAAATTCATAGCCCGTTAGTCATTATTTTTCCTGTTGTTGTTTTTGATTAAGCTGGCCTTATGCCATATACATTTCTTGCTAAACGAAGCAGCAAACGTGAAGAATACGCTTTGGTAACCATTCATATTTGAAGGCACCAGGTATTAAATTTACTCGGGATCAAAAGAGCGACTTTCATCCACGTAACTTCGATTAATCTACACAGTATTTTGGACTAAAATTTTGTAGAACACAAATTACTACCGCGTAATACTCCATTTCTTCTCGTTTACAACCAGTTAAATGAATTTTAAGGTCAGTTCGAATATACAGTACTAAAATTTAATCTGCCACAGTGCGATAACGTCTCCTACTATTGGGTTCTGTCTGTGGCTTAATCTCTAGGTTTTATAAAAAAAAATTGCCAAAAAACAGTTTCTGAAACCAGCTTCTTAACCAAATTAAGGTTGAAGAAGTTTTCCAGTGATTAAAACTTTCAAGGCTTTGATCTCCTTGCGTAACGCACTCTTAATTAGAAAAAGTATGTTTACTTGAATTTCATAAACTTCACTGAAGTAATTCCCTCTGGCTTGTCTAATTAACGACTTCGCTTCACTATAAATTGTAAGAACAATAATAATATCTTCAGTAAACTAAGCATCGCTGTGTCTAACACGTAACAAATGAATTTGAAGCAGGAGAGAAAGAGACTTCATTTGCGAACCAAATTTCGACTTTGCATGTTGCACAAATTGCAACAAATTTTAATCATGTATTTCCAGAGATCCTAGACTTTGGATTTGCTACTGCCAATATCTGAAATACTGCACGTGCAATTGTTCCATTCTGTTTATTAATTAGGACACAGATATTTAGGCAAAAATAAATCGCTGTTTCCCGAGAATGTTCCATTTTAAGAGCGCACTGACGCCGATATTAACAGAAATGTGTTTCCATCACTCCTTGGCAGCATGTTTGTGGAAAATTTGAAAATTATAGCGATGCGCCAACTCTCTCGTTCTCGTTTCTCTCTCTTTTTCACTTATTCTTCTCTTCCTCTTGTGCTTCTGCGATCTGCGGTTAGTAAGCCGTAGTTAACAAGCGGTGTGATAAAGTCTCGACTTTACAGTTGGTATACCACAATTCCGTGCACGCAGTCTTTGCCGAAATGTGTTTAAAAAATGGCATACAATAACAACTTTATTACACAAAAAAAAAAAAAAATACGTGGAATAAGATTAAAGGAACTTTTCCTGAGGGAACGTCCTCAGCCTTAATGAGGTCTAATTATCAACGGGTGAAAGATTCCTCTCCCTTTTACTGAGTAGTATTTCTTATGATTGTTAACTTGAACGAAAAATATTATAAATTCTTTCCATTTTCTATTACTTCTAAAGTTGTAAAATACAGCTTCATTAAACTACCGTCTTACAATCATTATGACATCAAATTCGTCACTTGAGATTTCTCGAATACGCCTGGACCTTTTTGACGACACTCATTTTCAGTCTATCCCTTCGGTAAAAATCTTGTACAGTAGGATGTATTTGTCGATTACATATAACAGAAATGTCAGAGTTCATTTGACTTCAAAATGCTTTTTGTTTTTTCAACTGTATCCAGCTGCATTTTAAAACATTACAAAAAGAAAACTGCTACAATAATCAATGAAGGTGAAAACCTAATAGCCAAACTTCCATTCGGCGATCGAAAATAACCTTTGTCCGTCTACGCGTTCGAGCTAAGCAAGAAACACGACGCCAGAGGCTCAAAAGTTTTCAACTCAGCCCAATTCCCATGTCCACTGGCGGCTATTCTGGGGGCGGCGCGAAAGTTTGCATGCTTGGTATCATCCCTATTTGCTCTGTCATCAGTAAAACAAGCGACTGCTGTTGGAAATGCCACATATCACTGCAGTAACAAAAAAGGCATGATACCGGTTCTCCATGAATAAGCAAGAACATACGACGAAAATGAACACGCAATGGAACAATAGAGAATGGATGTAACTGGATCTATACAAAATAAAACTTTTTTTTAGATTTGCCTGGAATTGGCAATTGCAGTTGTGACGTTTATTATGTTATAACTTATTATTACATGTATTGTTATTACAAGCAAATGTCACGGAAGTGGAAATAATCTGTAACAATCTAAGGAAGAGAAGGGAGAGGTATTGTAAGAAAAATCTACATCCCTATAACAAAAGGAATTTGCGGGAATTTCAACAAAGCAACGTTCTTACTAAAAGTGGAAGACGGCCAAGTTTCAAGAAGTTCCGTTTTTATGTTCACGTTCCACGGTTAAGGGGACATTCAAAACTTCTTGCACGGCCACCTTCATTTCATTGTCATTGTAAAGGCCCTCAGGAGGGGCAGTGCATTTCAAATGGACTCGCCTTTTACATGGCCGATGGAAAAAAATAGTCAAAAGAAAATGTGACTATAATGGTAAATAGTAAACATTTGTATTTCTAATCTCTTCAACTATAAAAATTTTGCACTGAGGAGCTTAAACCTACAAGAACAATTCTTCCATTGAACAAACGAAAGCTCTTCTAGCCTGAAGATTATATACATCTCAAGACAAAATTTTCTTTCTAATTTTGTGGCTAAGGCCAAAGGACACAACAGGCTTCTTGACTTCCATATTACTGTTTACTTACTGGATGATGATAGACCAAGGGCCTGTGCTGGCATATAACCAGCGTGACTATATAAAAAAAAAACATAGGAATGATTTCAAGTATTTTGATGAAGCTTGTAAAAGAAGCAGTCATATATACATAGTCGGAATTCCTGACACCTCCATTATAAATAACAAAACAATTCTCGAGTTCCCTATGTGTTTGGATGCGTTTTCCGTTAAAATCACCGCATCCGCAACTGAATAAAAAGAAAGAATACACCCTACTATACAATTACACACACACACACACACACACACACACACACACACACACACACATATATATATATATATATATATATATATATATATATATATATATATATATATATATATATATATGGTGGTCTGTGGACATTAGGGTAGAGTGGGGCAAAAGGGCCCAGTGAGGTAAAAGGCCTCCCCCTATTTTCTTGCTTATTACATATCATAGTAACTTAGTCAGTTGATCATTGCAGCAACACTATCTGCCTTAAGCTTACTGTACCAAACAGCCAGGGAGAACTAGAATGGGGAACAGCCATGTAAATAAGCGTGCTATATCAGGGATATCCTGTGCGGACATCTTGTCAGTAAAGTCAGTGCTTTAACTACAGATACTTTAAATGAGAACTAAGCCATACCTTGCACTGCAATCCAGACTTGAAAACTTAATTGGGGTACAGGTGGAGTTTGTTTCTTAAAAAATGGCATGTGGGGTAAAAGGCCCACCACGCTTTGGGGCAAGACGCTCAGGTGGGGGCTTCTTACCCCGTCTGATCAGTTGGACGTGTAACCAGTGGTGAAAGAGGACAGGCTACGACTTATTTGCGCAATGAGTGTAGCTGGAGTTTATCTTCCTCCTATATTTATATTTGCCCGTAAAAGGATAACCCCACTACTTATGACCCGAAGCAAATGGATGGTCTAATACTGATTGTTTCGTAGACTGGCTACATCACTCTGTTAAAATTGTTAAGCCAAGTCGACCAGAAAAGCACATTATAATTCTAGATGGCCACCACAGTCACAGGACTTTAGCTAGAGAGAATGGAGTAATGTATAGGAAATTAGTCTACCTTTGTTACTTGTGTCATTTTTGTTCGTATGTAAAATTTATAATTTTTTCTCTTATTTCTGCTATTCTTGGTGCTATATAAAAAAAGTAAATTTATTTCTAATTATGCTATAATAGCTGTCATGTAGAAAAAAAGTGTCAATTTATTTGACAATTTTGCTAATTTCAGTTCCTATGAATACGTTCCTAAGATTAATTACACTATATTTTTCAACATTATTCTTGAATATTTTTGTGTGGAAGGTTGGATTTTTTTATATTTAGCAAATATAGACGCCTATTTTTCAATATAAATGATTGTTTTCATGAAGTACCACAATACCTCAGGTATGGGGATAAAGCCGCCACCCTGGGCTTCTTACCCCACCCGTGGGGTAAAAAGCCCCATTTGTTCTTGTTTTATTTTTTTTAGGTCCTGTTTTTACTATCCTAAATTGCTAGTAGCTTCTCATGATTATGATCGTTGATACACCAATAACAAAGCTTTCTAGAAATATCCGTATTAGGTTAATAGCTGCAATACTGTAGACAATATAAGCATTTCTCCTTAAGGGGGTTTCTTACCCCACTCCCCTATATATCGCCTTTATAAGATGTAATCCTAAGAGATATGATCCGTCAGAAAGAAAAATGCAAATTAATTAAAAACTGACGGGAAAACCTTTTGCAGATGAAGAGTGAAAGATATTTTGATCACGAATACTGTGTTTGTTGGGATTATCACAAGTCGGGTTCAGATACTGAAATACATACCAGCCAGGAAAAATCAAATTACCAGATTCAAAGCCGCTGCGAGAGTAGGAATTGCATAAAGTTACTGAATCCATAATGTCCCTCCACAGCTCATATGATTATTTTAGGCTGTTAACCGTCATGGATAGAGAGGGTTTCAGTGAGGTATGGAATGAGTGAGGATAAGCTAAGCCTTCAAGGCAGGGGTTCTCAAACTTTTTAACTCCTCGTCCCCCTTATGAAATCTCAAATTTTCCCTAGACTAGGTCCAAAAAAAAAAAGTAAGAATCAATTAGAGTAGTATTAGTTTACTACTTGACATTCAATATAACAAAAAAGTAACACCTAGTAAGAAAATATGTTTGGAACTTTAGATGTACGAGTATATGTAACTTAATTCTCCGACACGTTAGTTTTTCATCGACCCCCTTTTTAACCCCCTAACTCAGTTATTCATCGACCACCTTTTGACCCCCTGACTCAGTTATTCCTCGAAGCCCTATTGACCCCCTGACTCAGATATTCATCGACCCCCTTTTGACCCCCTGACTCAGTTATTCATCGACCCCCTTTTGACCCCCTGACTTCTAGACCCCTTGGATGGTCCTATTGACCCCTTGGGATCGATATCGACCACTTTGAGAACCCTGCTTGAAGGGAATTCTAAGGATGCATGAAATGGAAGTCATTACCAAATTGTTTTCATAGACATATCAAGAAAGCCTAAAAATAAGGTGTTCATCAGTCAACAACTGATGCGATCGAGATTAATTTATGTCACGACGCATCTACGAAAAGAAATATTGAGATAAATAAACAATCAAAGTGAAAAAGTATTATTTCAACAATGCGATTAAAAGTAAGATTCGCATCAGATCCTGTTAAATTGGACCATAATTCTAAGAACGAGGAAATGGGAGGAAACTGAACAATCCACCTCATGTCTATCAATCAAGAAACAAATCCCCAACACAACGGCAGTTAATCCTCAATGAGGCTTCCTCATGCATCCGCCGGGTCATTCATCAAGGCCAACATATTACCCAAAGAGAGGTTGAAAAATAGGATTCATTCCAGTTCTGATTGGTTCAATTCCATTCGCAAGCGACGTAGCTCACAAACTTCTCACGAGAGAATGCAGTGTAGCGGAAGACAATGATTTACAACCATTATGCGTTACGTCGAGTGAATATGACCCTTATCATTTCTCCACTACATTCAAAAGTAACCAGGAAGGAAGATAACACGCGCCCTAAAAATGGCGATTAAAATTGGCAAGCACACAAGTTCAAAAAACACATCAGCTATATGTTTGCACAGGCAGTATTGATATTCTCGTATAAAATTCACATACAATGTCATTTTTGATAAAGGGGTTTGGGTACTCGGAGAGCGACTCGCCGCGTCCGTAATGCAATAAATTCCAATTTTGCAATCATATTTGTTTTAAGGATATCGAGTTTGAAAGGAATGTCCACGGTGACTCTCATGTACTTCTTGCAGGTGAGAACTTAACTTTTTTGTCTGCATTTTCATCGATTCTCATAATACTTTTTGTATAGTTCGAGGTTTCTATAAATCTAAAACTTTCAGTTCAGTTATCTAAGTTTTCACCATTAAGAAAATGGCTATACACGTTTATCTTTTCGCTTACTTGTGGAGTAACCGTACAAACTACTTTGTTGTTGTTGTTGCTGTTATTGTAGTTGTGGGGTGGTTAGGAAATGTCTACAGAAGAGCCTAAAAAGGTCTGAAAAGGGTGTTTCGCTTTGCGTTAGAGCTACAGTAATTTTAGGATAACGTTTATGATTTATTTAATAGAATGAAATTGTAAAAAAATTGATAATATGCATGTTAAGCAGTACAGAAACATTATTTCTAATAAAATTTAGCATATTTATTTTAATTTTCGTTGGTGAAACAAGGATATACTTGACCACAGATTTTAGCACATTTAATTTACGTAAGTTATGAATATAATGTTTACAACTTATGCGTGAGGGGAAAATCTTGCACGCGTCCTGAGTAAGCCGGATGTCGGGTCTCGCTTGTTTCTTGATCTGATAAACTCTACCAAAGAATATACTGCAAAGACTAGCACAGACACATAACCATGCACATACAAGCATACGGACAATACTAACCAGAATTAAGATACGTTTACGTTGATTTTCCTACAGCAAACTAAACTACTGCAATGACAGATTATGTAATTCTGTCAACATGTTAATCAACACTCGGGATTAAATGAAAAAAAATTTTTGCTCAAATTCTAAATTTCCAGATTTCCTGGGTAATGCTGAATTTCATGAATGTTCTCAGCGTAGATTTGATTATAAGCATCATGCCTAAATTATATTCGAGAGCTGGTTTCTCCTAGAGTAAAAGGGAAGGTAAAATTACATAAGAGAAAATCCATTACACTTCCTCTGGAGTTCTATTACCCTTAACAGACCATAACGTTTCTTTGAATGCTGGTGAATTCATTAGTCGTTAGGAAAAATCTTCTCATTTTCCGTTTTCAAATCCACGTTGATCTTATTTCCTAACAGGTGTCGTCCGCCTCTGAAACTGGAATAAATCAGCGTCGCATTTGTATTCACGAAACAAGATCTTCGGACTAAAAACGACGACTGGCGTCGAATTTCGTCTCTGAGAGAATCAGGTCTCCAGAATGATAACTGGTCATAGAACCGATAAGAAACACTGAAGCATAAGAAAAGAAATCTTAAATAAGAGATGAACGTCTCGATTATGGACTCAAACAGACGATTCAAATGTCATGGTAGCTTTTGAAAGATATGAGATTTAAAGTTTAAAAAGGTCACTTTCAATAAATTATTTCAGTACGAAAATTTGACTATAACATACGTTAACTGACTAATCGTATTTACCATGTAATCATACTCTTTGCTACTGTAAATCTACCTTTACAGCAAATGGAGCACGTACATGAGAAAAACCTACATTCTGCTGAAACAATAAATTATGTCTTTTCGGTGCATCCCCAACACCAGTAATAACCACGATAAACAAAGGACTTTATACTAAATCTTGAACAAAAAAAGGGCTAAATATTAACAAGGTGGGAGAGAGAGAGAGTAAAAAAAAAATTAACTCTGGAACTGCGATTGTCAAGTTACGGGCTTTCATCAAAACTTTTCAGGGTGATTACTCCAAGATAAACGCTCCAACCAAAAATTTCAGCATTGCCCAAAATGCTAACAAGGACCAACTGCATGGATCATGTATATCCTCAATAAAATCACATACATCAAGCGTTACGACTTAGCGTGCACCACGCAACGCCCTTGTTTACAACTGCCAAGAAAACGATACCGATAAAAAATTAATGCTCAAAAATGGCACAGGAGTTTGAATTCATAAATTGTTGCCCAACTTACTGACCTCTCTGGAGTAATTCATTTCGTTTTCCGTTTATTTTTTGCAAGTTCCCACTGAAAGAGGACGGTAATCTCTTGGAGCAATGATCATGTGCCTGTGAACTTCCCAATTCTTTTCTGTTCTGATACCCTTCTAATTGCCTTTCTTACCGGTGTAGTCCTCATCAATGAGATATGTAAATAAATATTCTTTAAACTGAAAGCTTCTGAAACCCATTCAAATACTATACTGCTTCTGTGTGCACGTGAACGAGGTGAAAATCACTTACTTCATGGGATACACTTAATGAAATGCAAATATACTAGCAGAAATAAATTCATGTATACCAACTTCTATATCATGGAGAGAGAGAGAGAGAGAGAGAGAGAGAGAGAGAGAGAGAGAGAGAGAGAGAGAGAGAGAGAGAGAGAGAGAGAGAGAGAGCCACTATTGATTTACATAGCATAAGAATTGCAGTTGTATTCCAGACTCTCCATGAAATAGCGGAATAATAAAGGAGTGTGTATATTTATTCTCGGCACTGGGGTAGAATATTAAAAGACGACAAATAAACATGCCGTCGAGAGCTCCCGAGTTTATTTGGAAAGTCTACCAACATTTAACGCTGAAAGAATCTTCAAATATAAACAAACACAAATACGCTCCTTGTCAATATGGCAAGATTTGAGAGGGAAAAAAACTGAATGAAAACGAAGTACCGAAGAATATAGAATTTAATACTATTACCCTCGACATCCGAACGCTAGAAACGAATGGTTAAGTAGCCAAATAAAGGAAAAAGTAAACAAAAATAGTAAAATAAAATAAAAACGGGGTAAATAAATTTAACTTGCATGCCAGCGTCTACATCTCGAATAAGTCTTAAAATATTTACACAAATTAAAAGTAGATGCAAGGTTACTCATATCTAGGAACTTATACACGGCACGCAATGTAATCAGTTGAATTTCTTTCCTTTTCATAGAGAGAGAGAGAGAGAGAGAGAGAGAGAGAGAGAGAGAGAGAGAGAGAGAGAGAGAGAGAGAAATGATGCAGCAATCGTGACAAGAGAGAATTATAGAAGTACCTGAAATTCTCTTTCCCGCTCAATCCTCAAAATATGATTAAAGCGAAACCTTCACCATTTCATTGAGAAATTACAAAAATGTTTCAAAAGCACCTAAACAAAATTCTGGCAATATCATTTTAGTGGGGTATTTTGGGGAAGCTTCATAAATATCTGGAGAGTAAATAAATTACTGTGCATTATGTATGTATGTGATATATATATATATATATATATATATATATATATATATATATATATATATATATATATATATATATATATTTACATTTGTAGCTATTTTAATAAGAAATCACAAAAGTAAGCACGTGATTTTGTTTATTAGCTGAAGCCACAGGGAAAATTTAAAAAAGATAAGACAGAGTGCCAAGTAATTTCGTGTATTTAACACATCTTCGAGGCACTTGCACCCCGAAGATGTGTTAAATACACGAAAGTACTTGGCACTCTGTCCTTTCATTTTTAAATTTTCTCCGTGGCTTCAGCTAATTGTAGCTGTATGTATGTATATGTAAAAGCGAATGAAACGTAGAGTAAGGTGACATGAAATAAAGCTATAATAGACAGAATAAATAATGAAAAGTTAGAATACTATATAGATATACAATACAGAAATGCAATCGTTGCAATTATATATAGATAGATATATATATATATATATATATAGATATATATATGTATATATATATATATATAAATATATATATACGTATATATATAATATATATATATATGTGTGTATGTATATATATATATATATATATATATATATATATATATATATATATATATATATGCGTGTGTGTGTCTGTGGACGTAAAACGAGATACTGCCTATCTCTACGTGAGATTCATATCTGCTAAATTTCTACTCTGTTGCTCATCCAATTTATTTCCAGGGAATGAACAAACGCAAAATATCTTTTCTGAATATATTCTGACGCAACATATATCATGCCATGTGTACTCAGAGATCAAAAGATGCTTTTTCATCCATGTGACCCACGCTAATATAAACAATATAGTGGTCTAAACTTTTCCAGGTCTTGAATTACAAGCAACGCTTTCATATCGCTCTGAACAGGGACCCCTCTTATCAAACATCCACTTCATACTGAATACGAAAATGGGAATTTTTTATGTGTACATGAATGGTGCATCAGTCACAACATTTTAGGATCCGAAATTCGAGATTCCAGAATCAACATCATTAAATTTACCTTCGCTTTTCAAAAACAAGTCTAATATTTATTCAGCACACGGTAATAGAAGACCTTCTACTCTCAGCTCATCATTATTATTATATTTAATAGTAGCAGTAATATTGATAGTAGTAGCAGCAGTAGCATTTTTTGGAAGTAGTTTTCATATTTATGCCATGCCGTAAATCCTTCCTTCAATAAATTAATGTTAACATTAATATTCTTAAACCAACGTTCTATTTTAGGCTCCAATAATTTTTTCAAAAGCTCAAAACTTTCAGTTCTGATATCTCAATGTGGGAGAAAGCTAAATGTCTTTTCACGAGAAATATTTTCTTTACTTGAGTCTCATAAACTTTGTATACGTGATAACAAAATTTCCACTGGCTTACCTAAATACGGATTATGTTTCAGAATAAGAACAAAAACTAATAATAATAATAATAATAATAATAATAATAATAATAATAATAATAATAATAATAATAATAATAATAATAATAATAATAATAATAATAATAATCGTTCTGATACCGAACGGATAGGGTGATACGTGCAAATAGACCAGACGTGACGTTGATTGACAAAATCAAGAAGAAAGTATCACTCATTGATGTCGCAATACCATGGGACACCAGAGTTGAAGAGAAAGAGAGGGAAAAAATGGATAAGTATCAAGATCTGAAAATAGAAATAAGAAGGATATGGGATATGCCAGTGGAAATCGTACCCATAATCATAGGAGCACTAGGCACGATCCCAAGATCCCTGAAAAGGAATCTAGAAAAAACTAGAGGCTGAAGTAGCTCCAGGTCTCATGCAGAAGTCTGTGATCCTAGAAACGGCACACATAGTAAGAAAAGTGATGGACTCCTAAGGAGGCAGGATGCAACCCGGAACCCCACACTATAAATACCACCCAGTCGAATTAGAGGACTGTGATAGAGCAAAAAAAAAAAAAAAAAAAAAAAAATAATAATAATAATAATAATAATAATAATAATAATAATAATAATAATAATAATAATAATAATAATAATAATAATAATAATAATAATAATAATAATAATAATATCTATCAGGAAACAAAAACAAACATCACCTCATTCAATATATCACAAATGATTAAGACTGATAAGACTAAAGCACCATTAGCGAACCAAATCTGGACTTAGCAGTTTGCATGAAATGCAACAACAAATGCTGGTCATGTATTTGCAGATATCCCAGAAGCTGCATTCGGTGCCATCAATGTTTGAAATACTGCGTGTGCGATTGTACCAATCTGAATGTTAAACATGACACGAATACTTCAGCCAAATCATTCGGTGTGTTTCATGCGGGCATTCCACCGAAGGCTGCACTGACTTATATAGAAACCGAAACGTATTTTCATCGCGACACGGCCGCCTGTTTTCTGGAAATGCGAAAATGACAACGACGGAGCCGTTCTCGCCTAGGTTTTTCTCTCGTTTGATTCATTCCCTCATCCTGAAATCTGAATTGTTCATATACAGAACAGCCCTTTGGTCTTAACGTAAGGGAAAATTCTCTAGCGCCTGCCGGAGAGTTTTCCCATATCGTAAGACCGCATGTTTGTTCTTTATGAAAAATACAAATAGGTATAAAACTTGTCATTTTAATAAGTTGGAGATGCTGTGATTATCGCTCCTCTTCAAAATCATGCCGTCACATTTTCGTATCTACAAACGGGGAAAACGGGTAACAAAGTGAAAAACAATAATGTTGAAAGGGTTGGACGAAAAATTGCCGCTAAGCGACAATGAAAGAAAGCTTTCATCCACTTAAACACTGGACCTCCTTCGCCTTAATGAGGCCGACTGTTTAAGAGGGTGAAAGCTTCTTTCATTTTTACTCGATGGTGTTTTATTTTTTTGCGAGTATTCTTTTTACATTCTTTTTAGCAACAAATTAGCCTGTTACAAGGTAGAGTTTAACACAGGATATCATTTTTCATAGCAACTACCTTTATATTCTACCAAGTTTATTGCAAATACAACAGTTCTTATTTTAAAATGTTTTATGTTCCCGTGAATTTACCCTGTGTTCTTTAAGAGATCAATTCAGGAGAGATTATCATGTAAAGAACTCCAAATCAACATTTATGAAGAACGAGACATTACAGAAGCCAGTAAGATTTTGGTACAAACGAAAATATCCCTCAAAGTTAACCAAAAATAATATCTCTGCTATTTCTTTGCCTATAAAATGCTATAAGTTTCATGTTAAATACTTAAAGCAATTAATTAAGCATCCATTTCATTCCGGGTCTTTTGGAAACATTTATATCCTCTGGGATGCGAAGTCCCGAGATCCAGCTGATTAGAAAGTCCAAAGACCTCTGACTGGAGATCAATTTTTGGTTCAGCATCAAAGCTTCCCATAAATGCATATCCCTTCCCTAAAAGGATATGCGTTCCCGGTATCGCTGCTTTTTGCTCTGCCACCGAAAAAAAAAAAGCAATTGCGGAGGAAAAGAACCAATATCGGCTGCACCGGGAAAATCCAAGGAAGATAAAAGAAATGAGCAACAAGAGACAATCATTTCAGTGACTGGGTACGATATGAAACGAAAAGGGACTCAAGAGAAAAGACTATGAAGGAATCCAACCTTCACCTTCAAATTTTACTGTTGAACTCTTTATCCCGGAATTTGCATCCGTCAGTTTAAGGTTTATTTGATTTCATCTTTAATTAAATTTGCTGTTATTACCAGTAGATGTCGAGAGTCAATGAAACATTAATATGATCCAGCACACACGAGAAAGTACTGTGAGAACTCATGCTTCCACCTACGGCAAAGAATAAAATCAAATTTTGGTTCTACATTCGTTTCCCGATCGTCCTCATCAAAAGAATAAATGTCTTCCTAAGCCCATATCAAAAACATTAAAAAATTGTCTTTGGTATTCACGAACAACTTCTATTTCTGCGACTAAATAAACAAATAAAATAAATTAAATAATTTTCAAAATGCCTGAACGGATTTGTATGCAATGCTGTATAAACATTCACTGGAAACTGCCATGTTTTTATCCTCAAAGAAGAAATCATCCAGTAACAGTTTTAGTCAAAGTTCCCTAAACCATCTCCACGTCATCTTGGTAGCAGCTGACGAGAGATGTGAGCAATCTGTTCTTGAAGCATTTTTCGTTTCTAACGTTCAATTCAAAGAACAGATAACCATAAAGTTAAACATGAAAACTGAACACTGAAGAATGCTGAGGAATATATGCAAGTACTTCCAACATTATGGCTTTAAAGGTTTAAACCGCATTACCTTCAACAAAATTAGTTCAAGTAAATCTTCGTAGCAAATGTAACAAATAATAGAAAAGAGCTTGTAAAATATTTGGCTTAAAGTTGTTTAAGAGACTATTGGCCGGGCATGTGAAAATCTATCACGATTTAACCATGTCCGGCAGCAAATGAAAAACGCCTTTACGACGTCAATCAAAAAACAAAGTAAGGCCTTTCAAGATGACAGCGTCTAGGTGCTGAAATAGGGAGGATACTGTGCTTAAATTGTTCAATATCCAATTTTTGGGGCATTATACGTCAAGGCATGAGATTTCGACAAGGTCAAGTTAGATTTCAAAAAGCTGAGGCCAGTTGGACGAGAAAACGGCCCAAAGGTAAAATCTATATTAAGATGGAAACGTTTCTGATAATCCTACTAAGTCAACAAAATGAATGACACAGACTTCACGGTATTAACAATATCTAAACATTTTACCACTCACTAAAGTGAGATTCTGGCCGATTTTCATCTACATTCCCTTGCACTTCTTTCATAAAAAGTTGAGGATTATATTAGCTATAAGATTATATATAAGGCATTAAGTCAAAAGTAATCTACACGTACATGTAAAACCAATATAACAAGAATCCTTTGAAATAAAACAAGTTATGATCCGACCTCCAGCTTACTCGTGACGTGTGGAAGATTTTTCCATCACACCTAAGTTGTAAACATTATATTCCTAATTTTTAACATTAAAATTAAACATGCTAAAATCTACAGTTAAATAGATCCTTGTTTCACCATCGAAAATTAAAATAAATACGCTATATCTTATTAGAAATAATTTTTCTGTACTGTTTAACAAGCTCATTATTTATTTTGAACAGTTTCATTCTAATAAATAATTATAAATCATAAATATCCTATCCAAAAATTCCTGCATCTTTAACTCAACGCGTAACACCTTTTTCAGACCTATTTCGGCTCCTCCATAAAATTTTCCTACCCCACTAAGAGGAAAAAGAAGAAGAAGAACAACAGCAACAAAGTAGTTTGTAGGCTTACTCCCCGAGTAAGCGAAAAAAATTGTGTTCTGTTAATGCAATCTATGAAAAGGGCATTTCCAGTTAAGTAATAGGCAACGAGTAAGAAAAACTAAACTGCAGGCCATAAGTAATGAAGTTTCCCCTCAGACTGACCTGTTAGTCATCCTATTCAGCCTGTAACAGATGAGATAGGGTGTGGATCTCGGCCTCGCCTTCTGGGATGACGATGAACGTACCAAAATTTCTCGTAATTTTTTTAGGCGAATCATCAATTACATTAAAGCATAAAGCTAGTAAAAAGGCTCCATCACTACCCAATCTCTATCACGCCTGCCTGCATACAAACCGAATTTAAAATTGCACAGTATCGAAAAACAAAAGTCAACTTACTCAGAAGGGCATCAAAGCACTTAATATCCGACAGAAAAAATGTAAAAATCCACATTCAACATCCTTAACATCCCTTCCCTTCAAAACACACTAATAGCGATACCCTCTTTGCTTCGAAGAAGAAAAGAACATCACAGATACATTCGTATTCATGCCATGGCTTCCCCGGCTGGATCTCGAATCTTTCCAGTTACGTCGAGGGTGATGCAGACAAAAACATCTCCTAAAAATGACTGAAGAGGCCATAAAAGCCGAGGTCTTGAAAAATACGTATGTCCTCTTTACAAGAGACAAAACTGCCATTCTCAATTCTAAGAATTCTTCGAAGAAAATAGTATGATTTCCTCGCCCAAATAGTCATGTGTAAAAGTAAAAAATGCGTCGAAATTTCTTCGGAGCAATCGAGTTTTCTGTACATATTATAATGCTGTATGAAACTGTCAGCCACGAACCAGGAAACTCTCAGCCAGCTGTGGTGGCCTGTGTTGTTAAAGTTGCGTTGCCAGACGCACTGGGTAACTTTAACCTTGAATAAAATAAAAACTACCGTGGCTAGATGGCTGCAAATTGGTATATTTGATGACTGAAGGATGGATGCTCAACATATCGATTTGCAGCCCTCTAGTCTCAGTAATTTTTAAGATCTGAAGACGGACAGAAAAAGTGCATATGGACAGATAAGGCCGTCTCAATATTTTCTTTGACAGAAATCTGAAAGTGAAAAATCTTCATGACAGTCTTTAGTGAATTAAAATAAAATAACATTGCAATTGTTCTCACAGAAAATGAGAATGAAAATATCAGATTAAAAATCCAATTTATTTTCGAAAGGTAATACCTAACTAACAAAAGCTTGAGCATTTTCTCGCGAGATTCTTAGTAGAGCGATGATGAGGTATCAAGCTAACGACCGGAAGAGGCTAGTTGATATAGATTAAGCCGGCTTTATGCCAGCATGGGCTGATGCACAGTGGCGACCCCTGATTAATAATCGTAGGGTGTTGCAGGGAATAATAAATCTGTTGTGGACCTCTGGACTCTGGGACTAGTTAACTGAAATCTATACTGAAGAACAATGGAAGTCTAAACGTTCAGTTTACAATCCATAAACTATCACCGAACCATCTTATATAGCAAAGTAGTCTAAAATATACGGTAGACATAACACGCTAAACCTCTCATATTCTCATTACACTTTCTTGCAAGTAAGGGGACGGCCTAAATTCATTATTTAAAGATATGATATATTCGCCCTTTTGATTTTTTATGTTGAGGAAATATACGATAGGACGGTGCTTTGGTTTCCATAAAATGGTCAGTATGAATTATAATACAGCCTATCATAATCCTCGTTTCCACATAATGAGCATTCCCGCCACAGCGTGGGGAGCATCGCTAGATTATTGAAACATTACGCAAAAAACTAAAGATTATACAACTACACTAAAAACTAAGAGGCGCATTCAAACGTTTGTTTGTTCGTCTATTGGTTTGGAAACTATCATTTGAAAGATTTGTTGTAAGTTTGTCCCACAATACGTGAGAATGGTTCTGAAACTTAAAATAACTTGCACAGGAATAAAAATAAACAAAAAAATAACTTTATCGCTGGTATTGTCCGAGATTTAGATGGGCTTACAGAAGGCTTAAAGACCAACAGGGAATGAACAGACAAAACGAAAAGAATCGTGTATGAATATTATGTCTTTTAGAGACTAAAGTAAATTTTCCAAAGTATTTATTACCGAGTTATTACTGAGGATCGTAGGGAAATTTCCCGAATGCCTCTTTTTGGAATACAGAATTTTGGCCAAAAGCCAAGCGCTAGGACCTACGAGATTATTCAGCGCTGGAACGGAAATTGAGAGTAGAAAGGTTTGAAAGGTGTAACAGGAGGCAAACCTCTCAGTTACACTTTGAAACAATTGTTAGGATAGGATAGAAAGTAAGATGGAGGAAAGAAAATATGAAAGGAATGAAAGGGGTTGCAACATGAGGCGCACTGACAGATACTGCTTTTGAACGATTGTCTTATTGGAATAAATATCAACTTCATCACATTCGATTAAGGAATAACGACACACTAATCTAATAAACAATATTACTCCAAAGTTCAAAGAATATTACTTTTGTACCTATAATTACAGAGGGCTTTCTCTTCTTCTACATATGAATCAGAATAGGCTTAGGGATTTCAGCGGATACATAGAATTACACGCTGCATTCCCTACATTTACACAAAAAGATGTAATTCCCGTAGAGAGAGAGAGAGGAGAGAGAGAGAGAGAGAGAGAGAGAGAGAGAGAGAAGAGAGAGAGAGGGATTCTGAAAAAGGTATTCACACAGGCATCCGAAAAATTCAATATGAAATTATTATAGTTTTCAAGTACTGAACAAGAGTAAGAAATAAACCATCTAATCAACTTAGCAAACTTTAAGGTAAATCTCAAACCAAAGAAAAGAGGAACTGAAAATTTCTCTAATATCTAGAAACTAAAGACCAGCCTCCGCGAAAAAAAAGCCGATAATCTTTAAAAAGGATTCCGCTTCTATCTATTGGGTCATCTATCAGAGTAAAAGGACGACAAAACAAAAGCTTGAAAAATACGATGCATTTCGCTTCTGACTCATTCAATCCCTTTGCTAAGTAGAAAATCCACAAACCTCTTGCACTCCAAAATTCATTGTAGTAGAAGATTATGATTTATAACCATCAAGTGTCGTGTCTATTCGATATAACCTGTCATTTCTTCAGTAACATCAAAAGTGGCCAGGTGGAAAATGACAAATCTTGGAAAATGATGACTGAAAACATCGTGTAATCGTTTTAAGCCTGACAATATCCCTGGGATATATTTATGCTTCTCAAGGAGCAGAAGAGTTTCTTTTCCAAATCAAGGAAACTGCCTTGTAAAAATATGCAGTAAAAATACTTCCACTATAAATACTGCTACCAATGGGAGACACTTTCACCGCAGAGCATGATATCCAATACTTTCAAAACACGGCTATAAAGTTCGGTTGTGGAAGAAAGGCGTTATGTAAAAGATAATAAAAAAATATTTCTATGTTTTTGCAAGTTTCGTTCTCACAGTTTACCAATTCGTAGTATATAATATATATATATATATATATATATAATATATATATATATATATATCGAGCTACAATGTCTAATATCTAATTCGCTCTACCTCGGAATTAATATATTTTCATATATGCTTAACCGAAGGGGAATTTTTTCTCGAATTAGATATTAAAGGACATTGTAGCTCGATATATGTATATGAATCACGGAAATGTGATACGACTTATATATATATATATATATATATATATATATATATATATATATATATATATATATATATATATATAATAAAAGGAGCCCATAAAAACACCAAAATATAGAGAGAAAATTACTATATTTCAGAGACTGCTGTCTCCCTCTTCAGGTAGATGAATGAGAAAAGTTTACAGACAAGGTGGATTTATACCAAGAGGTCCATCCACAGGCAAGCCAATTTAGGTCACCCCCGCTGATAATCTTCCTTTAATCATCTTAAGCATTGGTTGAATGAAAATCTTGACGATCGTATCTGAATCCCATGCTCCTTTTGAGATGTTCATTACCTGCCTCTCTTTTATTAAGGCCGATTCCATCATTTGACTCTTGTACCGGCAGTTGCTGCTATAAATTATATGTGACAAATTCCAGTTTATTCTATGGTTATGTTCATATATATGGTTGAAAATAGCTGAGTTCTGTTGTCCATACCTAACTGACCGTTTGTGTTGTATTAATCTCTGGGGAAATGATTAACCTGTAAATCCGATGTAAAATTGGTCACAGTCCTGGCATGAGATTTGATAAACCCCAGTGTCCTTGGGGGATGTCTTTTGTTGGACGTTAATCAGGGATTTGGCTAAGGTGTTTGGGTAAGTAAATGCAAGAGGGTTAGATTTTCCGAGGTTCTGAGTCACCTCCTTAATCATGTCCCGGTGTGGAATTTTTATTTTATTGTTGGGTGTATTTCTGGTCTTGTCTATAGGGGGTCGGTAGAAAATTACGTTTGCTTTGTGAATTGCTTTCCTAATTATATGGTCAGGATACTTTAAAGACGAAAGTTGCTTGCGAATTAGTTCAAATTCTTTGTCCAGGAAATCTGGGGAACAAATTCATAAGGCTCTTAAGAACAGGTTGCTGGCTACACCTATCTTGATAGCAATGTCATGATAACTAAAGTAGTGAATGTATGAAAGTGAGAACGTTGGTTTTCTGTATATGATAAATTTGTATTCTGTCGTGTCTCTGATTATTAAAACATCAAGAAAAGGAATTTTTTTGTCTGTTTCCCATTCAACTTGAAATTTGATGCTGGGCACTAATGCGTTTAATTTTGAACGGACTTCATTAAAATTGCCCAACCTATTATCCCAAAATGTTAGAATATTATCTACATATCTCATCCACAGCATGTTTTTGAGTTTTATTGCATTTATTACTGTAGTTTCAAAGTATTCCATGTACAGATTGGCTAAAACAGGACTTAAAGGACTACCCATACTACACCCAAATTTTTGCTTGTAGAATGATTCCCCGAATGAAAATATGTTATTAGATGCACATAATTCAACTAACTTTATTATTTTGCCAAGTGCCAGAGATACACCCAACAATAAAATAAAAATTCCACACCTGGACACGATTAAGAAGGTGACTCAGACCCTCAGAAAATCTAACCCTCTTGCATTTACTTACCCAAACACCTTAGCCAAATCCCTGATTAACGTACAACAAAAGACATCTCCCAAAGACACTGGGATTTATCAAATCCCATGCCAGGACTGCGACCAATCTTACATCAGATTTACAGGTAAATCACTTCCCCAGAGATTAATACAACACAAACGGTCAGTTAGGTATGGACAACAGAACTCAGCTATTTTCAACCATGTAAATGAACATAACCATAGAATAAACTGGAATTTGTCACGTACACTTTATAGCAGCAACTGCCGGTACAAGAGTCAAATGATGGAATCGGCCTTAATAAAAGAGAGGCAGGTAATGAACATCTCAAAAGGAGCATGGGATTCAGATACGATCGACAAGATTTTCATTCAACCAATGCTTAAGAAGATTAAAGGAAGATTATCAGCAGGGGTGACCTAAATTGGCTTGCCTGTGGATGGACCTCTTGGTATGAATACCACCTTGTCTGTAAACTTTTCTCATTCATCTACCTGAAGAGGGAGACAGCAGTCTCTGAAATATAGTACTTTTCTCTCTATATTTTGGTGTTTTTATGGGCTCCTTTTATTAGATGGAATTCTGTTATACAGATCATTTTTACCAGTCATATGTATATATATATATATATATATATATATATATATATATAAGATATATATATATATATATATATGCAAATACCACAGGAAAATGATAGTTAGAAATCCAATTGCTTTCGTCTTTACTAAGACAATGTCTTAGTAATGACGAAAGCGCTTGGATTTCTGACTATCGTTTTCCTGTGGTGTTCGCTTATTTAATGAGGTCACGTGCATCTACTAGGATTTTTTAAGATATATATATATATATATATATATATATATATATAATATATATATATATATATATATTAGCGTGAAGGTGGACCGTTGGAAACGTTGTAATTTATTGTAATTCTTTGTTTACTATGTTTCGTAATAACTTTATTACATCATCAGGGAATCTGTTTCCGAACTGGCTGTAGACTCTCCAATCCCGAACATTCTAATATAAGAAACCATTCACAAGACTGTAAAACATACATAGAAAGAAGCGATTTCCGTATCATAGGCCAAACAAGCAATGCATACGAGCAGCCTATCCTAGAGTCATTGTTATTAAACAACTGGTTCCCCAGGTGAATACCCAGACCTCCTCCACACAACTGTACCTGAGTTAACTTTAATTTATTTTTTGTTATTCTGGCTTCTGCCTTCTCTGCGGTCTTTGGACTTGATGTAATAAAGTTATTACAAAACGTAGGAAATAAAGAATCACAGTGAATTACAGCGTTTCCAGTGGTCCACCTTCACGCTGATGTGTCCTACTGGCCGTCGCCTTCCTCTGTATCTTGATATATATATATATATATATATATATATATATATATATATATATATATATATAGTATATATATATATATATATATATATATATATATATATATATATATATATGCATATATATATATATATATATATATATATATATATATATATATAGTATATATATATATATTATATATATATATATATATATATATATATATATATATATATATATATATATATATATATACACAAAATAACACCGATAAAACATATACTCTGACATTGAAACTGAAACTGCAGAATTACGGATAAACCAATATGCAGAAAACTTCCACAACACTAGCCATTGAGGAAAAATGAATCTTTCACCTTTCTCTTGCATAAATTCCAGCATTTCCTGGATTTCAGTACTCTTGCTTTTTAATACCCCTTCTACTTCATCCCTCCAGCACTTTCTAGATCTTTCTCTCCTCTCCCTTCAAATATTCCTGAAGCAAATGCTCTTTCCATCAACCTATCATCATTCATTCTTTCTCTTTAACCAGCGGCTCTGACCTGTATTTTCATTTACATCAACTTTTTTCAACTTTTGCTCTGCTTATGTCACACATAAGAATAGCAGAAACTATATTCCATGCCTAACTTTACTCACCATGCCAATGTGGTAGGTTGAGTGCCCCAAAGTGGGAATGGTCGTGTAATGGTCCTCTACCCAAGTCATCGTCCAAAGAATCATTTCATCTACAGTGGCAATGGCTGGCCCACAGGACTGGTCAAGCAGACAGATGTCTGAGGTGGAGTTCACCGTAGCCTGCAGCTGGACTGGCGAGCTTGAGCTATCAAGGGGCGCCATTGAGATAGACTGAGTCTCCATCCTCTCAGGGTGAGGATTGTCAGAAAGTCATGCCAAGACGGACTTGGCACTTGTCAAGTTGACGTGCTTGGTAAGGGTACCATGCTTTGGGCAGGCAAGAAAGCCGGCATTGTAGTGACCAAAAGAACACCACAGTTCCTGCAGGGGTCCCTTTGCTGGGCTTGACTGGCTAGGGTGTCGGTAGGTGATGAGGTTTGTTTGAGACTAACTGGAGAGGCACCATTTGGGTTCTTGGTCTACTTGGGAGGGTGCTGCTTGTTAGCTCCCCTTTCAAAGACGGCACTTAGACCAACATTATCACAGTAGTTGCACCCTGGAGGTTTTGAAGGGAATCTGTTCTTTGGCTTTGGGTGAGCTGACCCTAAGAGATGTTCAGGTGGCACTACTCAGCAGTGAGATTTACTGGATGACAGGTTATAGGTCTCCCAATCGTCAGCTATACGACAACCATCCATGAGTGTTTTGGGTTGCTTGTCGTTGAGGTACACTTTGAGGGCCCCAGAAGCACACTGGAAGAAATCTTCCAGCATCATCCCATTAAACAGGTACTTGAACTCAGTGCACATCATGGATTTGAGCCAGTGTAAACCAGCTCGGGTCTGGTGATAGGCCCATTCAGCCCACGTCTGACCGATTTCTTCTGGGAGGCCCCTAAACCTGTTTCCATTTGTCCAGGGTTATCTCATATGCCTTATTAATTATCCTCTGAATGTCTGCCATATTTCCCTTATCAAGCGAGCGTAAAGTGGCTTTACCTTCTGTATGCTTGGAAAGCAGTTAGGCCCTCTTCGTCTCGGTAGTAGTGTAGTTGTTGAAGTCCGCTTTTAGTTCCTCTAACCATGCCTCTGGCTCATCTTCCATTCACTTTGGTATCAATGAATTGATACTGGATATGGGAAAGTAGGTGCAGCAGGAGAGTGTTGGTGGCCAGTTTCAGCACTGTCCTTTTGAGCCTTTTCCAGCTTGATCTCACTTTCTTTGAGAGGTAGCTCATGCCTCCTTTGTTTTTCTCTCTCCTTCTGTTCTTCTTTCCTTCCCCTCTCTTTGCTTCTGCTTCCTCGTCCGTCCTTTATTTTTCCTCCTTATCCAGTTCATACTATCTTTGTTCCTCTCTCTCTTGTTTCTTCCTTTTGGACGTGGTATCTAGCCTTTTACCAACTTGGTGAGCTCTTTTCCCGTGTTCATTAAGGTTTGGTACTGTTCAGCCAACATGGTTCTGGTAGCTTAGGACGGATCAAAATGGCTTTGAGAATTAAAATGGTTTGTGGAAGCATCCCTTAACTTTAGTGACACTACGAGCGAGTGGCACCTTTCGATAAGGTGGCACTGTGGCTGAGTGTGCTTTTCAAAGGTCACGCTAATGGAGCGGTCCTTAGTCAGCATAATCCTTAGGGATGGACATGCTGTTGTTGTCGGCAGTCTGTATCTCAATGCACAGGTGCGAGGAGAAATGGCCCTCTGCATGAAGGAAAGTGCACGCAGATAGGTAACTCGTTGACAGTGCACCCAATTAGTGGCAATGTGAAAGGGGAATCACTTTTGTTGGCACTCGTGGGCGACTAGCTCCTAAGTACTAGTGATGCTGCTTCCTTTCATGCAGAGAGGAAGACTTGGGGTGTGCACTCGATGTGCAATTTATAGCTTACTGTATACAAAAGTCTTGAAAAGAGCCCCACTCATGTTAGGCAGTTGCAATAAACTGTTTTTCTTTTTTAACATACACCCAAAATTATTCAGTGATGCAAAAGTTTGTTTTATTTTGTCCGTTCCTTCCCTTTAAAGAAACAGTTCGAGCACACGGTCAGCCGACTGCAGTACTTAATGGAAAATTGTGTGAAATTATACAGGTAACCTTGACACGAGTGTGTAGACAAATTACAGCACTATGCATGAAATAGTAAAAGAAAAGCAAGGATATGTTGAGGAAGACTGGGAAAACCTAAAGGATTGAATTTGATTTGGTTCCCTTGGCTCTGTAAAGCATTAGGTTATCGTTCAATAATATCTCACACAATTAGGAAACCATGTGTTCTTATTAATTTTTGTTACGTAGCATGTAAATTAGAATAGTTGCATATCTCTCTCTCTCTCTCTCTCTCTCTCTCTCTCTCTCTCTCTCTCTCTCTCTCTCTCTCTCTCTCTCTCTCTCAATAGAAGCATAAGTCGTATAAGGATGACTCATTACCTTTAACTAAATTAACTAAGCTCTGCTCCCAGGGGTTAAAAGGAAAGGTGGTTTCTACTTCCCTTTACTTTAATTAATTTGTAAAAGACTCAATTTACAGTGGAAGATTTACGCTAAGTCTGCATGTAAAGAATGGGAATATGCATGTTGGCATATGCAATGAATAACAGCGATTGGAGATGGCCGTTTAAGGTCACGCCCCTGTTTTGCCGAGTTAAGTCACTTGAGAATATTTACAATTTACCGGCTTCAAAAAGGCTGCCCAGATCATGTGACTGCCACCAGCTGAGAGTGAGGTGAGGCTACCATCTGCTATTCTAGTGACGTCACGCAGCCTCCCACAGTGCAACACAGGACCAACACAACGTTCCTTCATTATTTTACGATGTAAGTAAAAGAACACATTCTTTCTGATGGAATGATTTACACATATGTGTAGACACAAATTACTAATTTAAAACATCAATAATGCATTTACGCTACTTATGAAATGAAAAGGAAAATTGAATTTGGGAGTAATAGAGTGGAGTGACTCGACTGAATTTCATCAACCTCTTCTTACCGGACATTGTTAATATCATCTATGCTATTGCATGCATCCTAGCCACCATGGAGTATTGCGACAAAAACTTAGTTTTCTGGAATGCAATAATGTACATTATTCGTTGAAATGTTGGCTCCTCGGTATGGTGCTTGGTTCAAAACCAGTTGGTGCACTAGAATTGGGCTATCCGTGATAGTCTCATCTGATGAATTAAGAGTCAAAGTAATGGATTTTGGGAGAGCTTTTTAGGAACCGCAACAGTTCGTTTCTCATTTTCTTCATCTTTACAACATGAAATTCGTAAATTTCTCCAACTATTTGTTTTAGTTTATTGGTAAAAGACGCTCTTCTACTCAAATAGGAGGCTCACACTTCTTCATTAGTCTCTGAACTTAGCTGACAATATAGTGAAAAAAATTCATTGACTTGAAGAATGTGGCCATGAGCAGCAGATAGCTCCAGTTCCTTCTCCAACCATGCCATTGCTAAGTCAGATGACTCAGCAGTGTTTTGACCCTTCATTGTGTTTCTCTGGAACTGTATGCAGCACTTCAAATTATATTTTCCATCAGCAGTCATTAGATCATAACAGTCAGACAATGTAACACTTAGCTTTTGGTCAAATTTTGCAGCCTCCATTACCTTTGGGTTCATGTTGAAAGTACATATAAAATGGAGGCTTTCTTTGGAAGAAACTTGGTAGAATAAACACAGGTCCCAATTAAGTTGAGATGAACTCTGTAATTTTGAAGCACCAGAGCTACTAAGACAAATTTTTTTTTTTTTTTTTTTTTTTTTTTTTGCTTGTGATCCGGAGGCTTCTAGTCTTGATATTTTTCCTTTATCTGTGAACCACAATAGCAGGATTTATGCCATGTAGGTGACTCTGATGCAAAAAGATTAAAAATCCTGTCTATAACATCCTTGTTCTTCTGGTCCTTCACTTTCTGCCTCTTAGCGCCACAGTCTTGCAGTGTTTGAAGTCCCATTGGTCCAGCATTTATAAGAGTTTCCTTCTCCTGGGCCTGGCAGACGATAAACATTGACAACAAGTGTTTCACAGGTCTTTTAAGATTAGAAACTGTCTCCACTTTCCCTTCACCATAAAGTCCAAATAGTTATGTCTGGACAGGAGAGTTACTTGAAGTATATATTAATGAGGTGAATGATTCAAGTGATGTTTCACAACTGTATCTGCACACCACTCGCAAAAAAAATGTAATAGAGGTAAGCATATCTACAAGCTGGCCACAAGAAATATGAATCTAAAAACCAAGATAAAACTATATTTATCAATTACTTTAATTATTTGTAATTTTGGTTTAGAAAAAGAGTGCAATGCCATTGAAAGTCATCAGGGGTACCTTCATATTAATGATTACAATTTAATTGGGGAAAAAATATTTTTCAGGAAGATGAGCCATTATTTGCATTTAGAATTTTATGGTGACCATTTTTCGTTTCTTTTTTTGGGCCTTAATATTCAAAATACTGCTTGGTAACCTTGATTTTTTTTATTCAGAATGCTCAAATGCTTATGGAACAACTGGTTACCAAATTCTAACAGGAAATTTCTTAATTCATATCTTTTTGAAAATGGGACCAGACTTAATATAGGGTATCCAAAAGCGAATATACTACATGACTATTCCCCTCTATGACTAATCTAAAGTTTTTCCCTGATCAGACCCTTCTCTCAGAGCATCGAGGTCACTACCACCTAGTACTTCATACCTCCACGTGTGGGTCACCCCCTTAATGGATTCCACTCTGACCCCTATGGTACGAGGCCACAGAGACTAGAGCAGCACGTATTTATTACAATATATATATATATATATATATATATATATATATATATATATATATATAATATATATATATATCATTATATATATACACACACAGGGTGGGGCATATTAAATACCCGAGTTTTGAAAGACGCGCGCAACGGAAACCCGCCGTTTTCAGTAGCAGCCATGCCTTGTTCAGGTGAACATCGCGGCTTTGCAGTGCGCACATATCTCAAAAATGGTCGTTCTGTCGTCGCCACTCAATGCCACTTCCGCCTACACTTCAACACTCCACGTCATGGTCCCATCCATGATGGCAAGGCAATTAGGCGTTGGGTTGAAGCATTGGAAGAAACTAGTTCCACAATAAGAGCTAGGGGTAGTGGAAGACCAAAAATGGTATGAACGCCGGAAAATGTGGCCTTCGTTAAAGCAGCTGTCGAACAGTCACCGAGACGCTCTGCCCGGAAGCATTCACTTGCATTGGCCATGTCTAACCGATCTTTAATGCAGATTTTGCTTTACGATTTATCGTTCCATCCATACAAAATAATGATTGTTCAAGAATTGAAGGCCACTGACTTTGAAAATTGCAGGAATTGCTGCCAGGAAATGTTGAACCGCATCCCCGAACCGTCAACTTTTTTCAGCAGTGACGAGGCCCACTTCCACCTTTCTGGAAGCGTGAATAAGCAAAATTGTCGCTATTGGGCTGAAAACAACCCAAGAGAACTTCACCAGAGACCGCTCCATTCCCCTAAAGTTACTGTTTGGTGTGCAGTTTCCAAATTTGGGGTAATTGGGCCTTATTTCTTTGAGGAGGGTGGAAGATCTGTCACCGTCAACTCTGAACGTTATCTTGCGATGTTGGAAGACTTTTTTGAACCGAAATTGGAGGAATTAAGTGAGGAAACAAATCTGGGAGACTTCTGGTTTCAACAAGATGGGGCAACATCCCGCACTGCTCAAGTTGCAATGGTCAAATTGCGACAAATGTTCCCGGTATGCCTCGTCTCTCGGAGGAGTGATGTCGAGTGGCCCCCACACTCACCTGATTTGAGCATTTGCGACTTCTTCGTGTAGGGATATCTTAAGGAAAAAGTGTTCAGAAGTCGGCCACACAATTTGGAAGAATTGAAGATGCGAATTTGGGAGGAAATCGCTGCAATACCCCTCGAGATGTGCCGAAGAGCAGCTGAAAACTTTAGACATCGCCTTCAACAGTGCATCGCTACAGATGACCACCATCTTCCTGATGCCATCTTCAAAAAGTGATCTCACAAACGGATTTGTATACTGATTCGAATAAAACAACAAATAATTCTGTAAGTATTGTTTTACTTTTCCTAATAGCCTATCAAAACTCGGGCATTTGATTTGCCCCACCCTATATATATATATATATATATATATATATATATATATATATATATATATATATATATACTATAATATATATATATACATATAGATATATATATATATGTATATATTTAGTTATACATATACATATTATATTTATTATATTTATTATATATATATATATTATATATATATATATATATATATATAATATGGATATTTTATAAGTATGAGCGGCCATATATGTGTTACAACTTTCAATACAGTCATCGTCGGTAATTCTCTTGGTACTGGATAAGGGTGGTTTACAGTACTTGTCTTTCTATTAAGTTAATGAAATTGGGAAGTCGGGTCCTTCCTCCGGACATCTTTTCTTTACCGGTCACTCCCATTTCAAGCCGGTTGACAGGGTTCCGCTTGATTAAATAGTAGGCTAATAGGATTTGGAACCGCCGAATCCAGCGACCATAGGATTAGACACAATTCCCGAGTCCATTCGATAAGCTTTGGGAAAAGGACCTCGGTGGTGAATAAAGGAGATATGTTCGACATTTTCCAGAGAATTTCCTGATCATGATTTTACTATTTTTTTTTTAATCAGAGTAACTTGATACAATAGTGTCTTCTTTATCTTATCTTTTCATGGCATATAAAAATAAAATGGGACCAAACGTTTATACACTAGAGGACTCTCAGTGAGTCGCAGCATTTAAGAGATACTTTAACATATCAGGGGAAGGGACGATTGGCAAAAAATGTCCAGTTTTTTTATCGAACTCAAAAAATGGAGAAGTATATCTAAACACTTGTTGCATGACGAATGACTGAAGACCAGGGGAGGAAGTATATTTCTAATACAGATGGGAGAGGAAGTCAATAGTCCTCATGTGTTGATATAGGGATGAAATGATTAAAGACGAACAGATTTGCAAGTTATACAAATTCACTCTTCGATTCCTGCACATTCGACCTTCCTTCCCAAGTAAGTTTGTCGTTATTTCCTGAAATATCTTCTATGGGGTATTCATTTTAAAGGATTCTACAAAAGTCGTTACCTAAGAAAGAACTCATCACCCAGTATCTCCAATGCCATTCCTTGCTGGGAAACTTTTACTAATTACCAATGGAATTAAATGTCCTCGGTATTAGAGAGAGAGAGATGCCTTTCCAACGGTCGATACGAAGACACTTACACAACATTCATGAACCAATCTCGACTATAAGTTGCCAAACTTAAAGGTTACAAAATCTGGGACATTAATGGTCACTGGCATTATCGATAATATTTTTCTCCTGTATGACAATCAAATAACAATTACAATTAATTTTGAATCAACTCTTAGACAACTGAAACTGAAGTACCATTACTGAAATAATAATCACGTCGCAATCTCATTAACCATTTTATGACCATCTACGCCAAAGGTTACATTTTGAAGATTTGATAGGGTACGATTTAGAAAGGACGCGCGTTTTGCACTAAGAAAAAGACACTATTTTAATGGACTTCAATTAATATACTGATATCATACATAATGTTTTTCTTAATTATTCAAACACGAAAATAGACACACACGACTTAATTATTTACAGAGAGCTTATATATATATATGTATATATATATATATATATATATATATATATATATATATATATATATATATATATTATATATATATATATATATATATTAGTAATATACAGCCCCCATAACCGCTTCAAAACCTGCCTCCACTGAATAATACGAAAGCGTATGAACCCTTTTAGTCGTTAATAAACGATCATTTACCCAACAATGGCAAGTGTCAGCTCACGTCCGGCTTTTTGCTATAAAGCACTTTGGCTGCTCAGCTTAACAATGGAGGGGAAACAGGACGCGGGCCAAATACATGGGACCACTGCCGAAAAGACTGATGGCAAGCACAGCAATATTTGACTGGGAAAGCATTGCGAGAATTCCCTGTTCTCAGTAAGGCAAATCGGGAATGCAGAATACCTTGAACTAATGTGTGTGTGTGTATATATATATATATATATATATATATATATATATATATATATATATATATATATATCACGGAACCATGCAAAACAATGTAAAATCTACATTGACAACAAAGATTTCAGTGTAATCGGCCATACTACCAAACCACAAGAGTTAACAATCATTTGAGTCGTTGTTTATAAAACAACTCGTACCATCATTAAACACCCATACTTCTGCGAGTCAATTGTATTTAGCATAAGTTCG